>NW_024425675.1:15638948-15691688 GCF_017311325.1 Ursus maritimus
GCATGCATATATATTTTCCAATCAGTGTTTTTGCTTTCTTTGTATAAATACCCGTAGGTGGAATTGCTGGATCAGATGGTAGTTCCATTTTTAATTTTTTGAGGAAGACTTCATACTGTTTTCCACAGTGGCTGCACAAGTTTGCATTCCCACCAGCAGGGCAGGAGGGTCCCCACATCCTCACCAACACTTGTTATTTCTTGTGTTTTTGATAAAAGCCATTCTGACGGGTGCGAGGTGATAGCTCACTGAGGTTTTGATTAGACAGCATATAGAAGAATCTTGTTTTTCTTATCCACTTAGCCACCCTATGTCTTTTGATCGAAGAGTAGTTCATTTACACTTCAAGTAATTATTGATAGGTCTGTACTTACTGTCATCCTGTTCATTGTTTTCTGGCCGTTCTTGTTGTTCATCTCTGTTCTTTTCTTGGCTTGCTCCTTTGTGTTTGTTTTCTTTCTATTTATATTCCTTTGTCTTTTACTTTTGTGTTCTTAACTGGAAGTTTTCTCTTTGTGGTTTCTGTGAGGTTCACATATAACACGCACATAATAGTTTCCTTTAAGTTGATAGTAAGTTAATTTTGAACATGCTCCGAAGCTTTATATGTTTACGTTCCTCCCCGGGATTTTATATTTTTGATGATACATTTCGCATCTTTTTTATTTTATTTATCCCTTAACGAATTACTGTAGTTTTAATTAATTTTACTACTTTTGTCTTTTACCCTCCATATTCACTTTGTAAGTTGTTGATCCACTACCTCGATAACTTGTCTTTTCCAGTTAGATTTTAAACTCTCCTATGTTTTCCTAAACTCTCATATGTTTTCCTACTAGTAACTGGTGCCTTTTTCTTTTTAGCTTAGAAAACTCTCTTTAACATTCTTTATATGGTCGGGCTTAGTGGTAATGAACTCCTTTAGCTTCTGCTTCCTGGAAAACTGTTAATCTCCTCTTCAATTCTGAGTGATAAGATTGCCAGGTAGAGAATTCTTGGGTGGGAGTTATTCCCCTTCAGCACTTGGAATGTATCATGCCATGCATACCCTCCTGACCTGTAAAGTTCCTGCTGAGAAAACCTGTGTATAGCCTTATAATGGTTCCCTTTTATACAGTGTGTTGCTTTTCTCTTGCTTTTAATATCCTCTATTATTAACTTCTACCATTTTGATTATAACGTGTCTCAGTGTGTTTCTCTTTGGGTTCATCTTTTCTCTCTCTCTTTTTTTTAAGATTCGTTTATTTGAGAGAGAGAGAGCAGAAGGAGGGGCAGAGGGAGACAATCTTCAAGCAGACTTCCCCCTGAGTGTGCAGCCCCATATGGGGCTCGATCCCACAACCCATGAGATCACAACCTGAGCCAAAACCAAGAGCTGGTCGCTCAAATGACTGAGCCACCCAGGCACCCCTGGGTTCACCTTATTTGGAACTCTCTGGGTTTTCTGGACTTGAATATGTGTTTCCTTCCTGGAATTAGGGAAGTTTTCTGCCAGTATTTCTTCGAGAATTTTTCTGGCCCTTTTTCTCTCTCTCCTCCTCCTGGACTGCTATAATGAAAATGTTATTCTGCTCGATACTGTCCCAGAGGTCCCTTAAGGCATCCTGTCTTTTTAAAATTCTTTTTTGCTTTCATTTTCCCGCTGTGATTGGGGGTTTTCCAGTGCTGTATTTCTGGTTCACAGATTCATGCTTCTATTCCATCCGTTCTGCTGTTGAACCCCTATAGGGTATTTCTCAGCGCAGTTTTATCTTCTGCTTGGTATTTTCTTCTATTTTCTACCTCTTTGTGGAAGCTCTTGCTGTGTTCATCCACTCTTCTCCCGAGATCAGTGAGCAATCTTTACGGCCATTACTATGAATTCTTTATTAAGAGTGTTGCTTATCTCAGTTTCATTAAGGTCTTTCTCTGAGGATTTTCCTTGCTGTTCGGTTTGGAATAAATTCCTCTCTCTCCTCATTTTGCTTCTCTCTATTTCTCTCTGTATATTAGGTGAAATGACCACCCCCCTCAGTCTTGAAAGTGTGGTCTTATGTAGGAGTTGTTCCATGCGATCCAGAACCACCATCTCCCCTGGCCACCAGAACCAGGCACTCTACAGGCTGCGGGAGTAATCTGGGCTATTACGAAAGGGCCACAGCTGCTGTGCAGGGAGATCAGGGCTCACATCACTTACCCACCCCCATTGTGCACAGGGTGGGCGGGGTTCAGGGCATTCATGTGTCCTGGTTGTGGCTTGGCTACTGCATGGGGAAGACAGCTCCTGGCACTCGCTGGCCTTGTTGCAGCTCCGATAATGCACAGGGTGAGTGGAACGTGGGGTGCTTCCCCCAGCCTGGTTATGTGGTGGGGAGTGCAGACCATGCCCTCCATGTGTTAGCTGGAGGGCGGACACCAAAAATGGCACACATCTGTTCCATCACCAGGAAGTGAGGATGAGTGACAAAAATGGCACACACCAGCACTTCCATCCCTGGATAAAGTCCCTGCAGGTTCCTGCCTCCCTGGCAGTCATTTTAAAATTAGTAAGTGGATCTCCGCTGCTTATGATCTAGGTACTTTTCAGTAGTTGCTCTTGTGCTAGATCTCAGTGTGAGTAGGTTTGCATGTGAGCCCTTGTAGAGTGGGGTATATGTTCCTTTTAGTTAGATGATTCTCTTGGTCTTTAACTCATTTATTTTTCAAATCAGACATTTGGCGGGCTCATCTTATTGGTGCTAGCCCTCAAGGTCAGGGTGCCTGATGTGGGGAACAAGCCCTTCATTCCTTGAGGGAGAATTCCAAATTTGGGGGATCCTTCCCAATTGGTGGGGTCACTGCCTCTGGGGTAGGGTCCCAGGAGGATATATGTCTGCCTCTCCTGTCCTTCTCCAAGCGTCTCTTTTGTCTTTTCTTGTGGAAATGCTAGCCATCTAGTTCTCGGAGTTTTTTTGTTTGTTTGTTTGTTTGTTTGTTTACAGAGGAAAATTATTATAGACGTAGCTATAAATTTGTTGTGTTCATGGAAGGAGCTACGTTTAGGGTCTTCCTACACTGTCATCTTGAACCACCCCCTCCTTCCCAGACTAGAATTTATTGCTGTGCATGCAACCCATAACAGTCATTCCTTCATAAGAACTGTCCCAAAAAGGGGTGCCTTGAGCCTGACAGTGGGCTCTGGGAGGGACACCTCTCCATTCCTGCAGTCCCTTCTGTGAAGAGCTCAGAGAGATATAAAGGCTACAACTTTAAGGTCTTGCTCTCAAGATTTTATGACCTACCTGTTGAAATAGAATAAATATAAATGAACCTTTGGTGAGAAAGAAGACTTTCTGGAGCTGTGAGGGACACTCTAAGAAGGAATAATCGTGGTGGGCAGAAGTGGTCAAAGAAAGTTTTGTGAAAAGCTTAATCTGCCAGATTGTGTTAGGTTTGGTATGGAGGCAAAAGAGGAAAACACAGAAGGAGACATTCCTGAGAATAGACAGGGGAGACCGAGCCAGAGGCAACACATGCATAAATTGAGACCATTTCAAAAGAGAGAAGTAAAGAAAGAAATAAAAGGCAGAATCCCTGCCCCTATTGTGTTTGCCATCTGGCTAGGATGCTTTCAACTTAATGAGCAGGTTAAAATCCAGCATGATACCACACAGAGCGCAGCCCAAGAAGTACTTTGTAATGCTGATCAAAAATACGTAACATAGGGGCACCTGAGTGGCTCAGTCGTTAAGCGTCTGCCTTCAGCTCTGGGACACGATCCCAGCGTTCTGGGATCGAGCCCCACATCAGGCTCCCTGCTCAGCTGGGAGCCTACTTCTTCCTCTCCCGCTCCCCTTGCTTGTGCTCCCTCTCTCACTGGCTGTCTCTCTCTCTGTGTCAAATAAATAAATAAAAATCTTTAAAAAAATATATGTATCATATTAATTCCCAAAATAGAAAGATTGCCCTAAATCCCTGAATGTAAAATCAATATACACGATGAAAGATTTCTCTTTTGCAATAAATGTCACTAGAGGGGGATAAGTGTGCATTTTTTTTTTAAACCATGTGTTTTTAAAAGTATGGTAGGAAGATAGTTCTTTAAAAATGCTGTTAAATGCCCACAGGAATCAACTGGAAGAACCACAGGGGTTCAACCTGATTTCACAGGAAGATTCATGACGCAAAATAGCTTCATTTTACATTTCAGAGTAATATAAAGTTTGTCACTGGGAGGTAAGAGAGATTAAAGGTGAACATGAGGGAAGCAAATGCTAACAGCAAAATCCACAAAGTGGAGCGAAATCCTTAGAGTGGGAAATCCTCTGCTGTATAACCAAGCACCATGTTCAGTCGTGTACGAGCAGAAGACTCTTGTGAGAACTGCAAGCATGATATGTAAGCTTCTCTATTTAAATATAAGCATAACTCACTGCGGTATTTGCTGCATGTATTTTATTAGGCAGGCATTTCTGATTATAGAAGAACCCGAACTTATAAAGTTAACTCAGGCTTTGGATAAAACACGGACTAGGCAGCCATCAGCTCTTCCCACACTGGAGCCCTTTGGTATTCGAGTCAGGCGCTCTCCAACAGTGCGAGGGCACTTCAGCAAAGCTCGCGTGTGATAAAACAGCAGTGGCCTCTAGAGCGTGTTTTTAAAGTCAGCTTTCTCAGAACTCTAACTAGATTCTCGAAATGAACACACACGCACACGTGCACGCACACACACATGCACACTCATCTCCTTTTTGCTTCTGTTTTAACTTGCCAAAGAGTAAAGGTATGTGAACCAAGTCTTATTAATATTAATATTTACTTTGTTATTTTGCTCCCCAAACACTGTCACTTTGTTATACTAAATTAAAGCCCTGACAGAAATATCCAAATAATCCTCACTAAGAAAATGCATTATTGTGTCACAGTTAATAAGCAGTTCAATGTAATCACACCTTGATCATTCTTCTGAACGGTTCAGTCCTTTGCACGGCGTGGTTAGAACCAAAATGTCTAATATTAGTTCCCTTCATGACGGCTCATACAGGAGTTAAAACAGAGAGTTGCTCTCCCTTCAGATGTACAAATAATCTATTTTCTTTTACTGAGAAGGAGAGGGAAGGAAATGCTGAAACAGCGAGAAGAAATTTGTGGGTCTTCGACTAAATGTTATCATAAAAGGAATCTCCAGGACTCAGTGATAACCACGGGGTATGATGTTGAGCTCAAAGCTAGTTCCCATGCCCCGCTGATAACCCCGTAGAGCATTTGAGCCAAAGGAGAAGCTCCCCATGATGAAAGGAAGCTTCCTCTGGCCAAGTCAGCCGAATTGCGAAAACTCCCTTGGCCACGGGCTGCCTGCAGGAAACTTCGCTGAGCTCAGAGGCATCCCGGACGAAGGACCTACCTTAATGAGGATCTGAAAGGCCCCCGTGGCTCTTGCAGATATGAAATACCAGAAGCTCAGGGTGCAGGCAGCACTGGATTCTTGCCACATGGCACTCTTGAGGTGCGCTTCCTCACCCCGAAGGCCCACTGGAGTAGCCTCCAGATACAAGAAGTGCCCTAGGAAGGACAATGTTCAGAGAGGACAGAAACCACAGCGAGGGGATCATTTTAGCTTTTCCATCTTCGTTAGTGTTTTTAATTATATTTCATAGACTATGAGCTTCCAAAGGCATTTCCATTTGAAACAGAAAGAACATGGAATAGCCCTGCTTCTAGCTCACTGACAGAACAATTTCCAACGGTCTGTGCTTTGAGCAAAGCACTTCAGAGTATGCAGATTAACTGATGTGACACGATATTTATGCTGCCGAATCAAACAGATAATTACAGAAATCGTTTAATGGACAGTTCTTGCAAAACAAGATAGTTCCTATGAAAAATAAAAAAGGAATTACGACATACTTCCAAAAATTCAGTCATCTATTGGGTACATAAATAAAATGCTGAGAATCTTAATATGTAACATGGAAGATACTGAGTTTTATATTTATGTATCCAAATACTCGAAATATTTTATGCATGTACCACTGAGTGTTTGCATGGAGATGAGACCTTCCTTTCTCTGGTGTGGTCAGTTTGCCTTGGAGGATTTTGTTGTATCATAGGCCTGAGGAGTTGCTACTCTTTAGAAACCTTCTTTCCTATTCTGAAGCCTCCAGGAATTCAGGGTCCTTTCTTTATTCTGCTAACTCCTTTGTCCTTTGACCAATGAGTCCGAGACAAGACCTCATCTACCCACTGCAAAAACGAGGCATTCCCAACATGTCTGACATGTGTGACCTTACCGTAAATCTGCATGTTACCCTCCATAGTTTCCAAACCTGCTTTCCCTTCATACGTATCATCTCATTTCTCTAATCTCTGCTTGGTACACAGGGAAAACTGGATTCTACCCATTTGCGGATGAGAAATTTGAGAATCTGAAAAGCTACATGATATACTAATGATTCAATGAGAGGCAGAATTCAGGGTCATTAATTATAAACATGGGTCATTTAGGAAAGGTGCCCACTGGCAGCATACATTATCATCTATCTACAGTTATCAGAACAATGTTAAAATTTGGTTACTCCCGGTTATGTGTTGAATTATGCCCCTCCCCACAAAGATGGTGAAGTCCTAATTCCAGTCCCTGTGAAAGTGACCTTATTTGGAAATAGGGCCTTTGTGGATGACCAAATTAAAATGAAAACATCAGGGTGGGCCCTCTTCCACATAAGACTGTGTCGTAATGAAAAGTGTAAATTTGGACACAGAGACAGACGTGCAGAGAGGGAAGACAATGGAAAGACACAGGAGAATGCCATCTACAAGCCAAGTAATGTGTGAGACTCCCAGGAGCCAGGAGAGGGGCATGGAGTAGGTGATTCTCCCTCACCGCCCTCAAAAGCAACCAGTTCTGCTGACACCTTGATTCCACCCATCTAGCTAACAGAACTGTGAGATAATGTCTGTGGTCTACATCTCTGGTCCTTCGTGATGGCAGTCCCAAGAGACAAATATTCTCATCAAATGTTTGACTCGCTTGCCATGGCCCCACAGTAGTCTTTCCAGAGCTCTCCAGTTGCTGTCAGGGAAGACAACGAGATGCTCACTGTGAATATGGTTAGAATTGCTGCAAAAGCCTTACAACCTACCATTTTTGTTTCCAAGTGTGTGGTCTTTGGGAGGTCTTAGGCTCCGATGAGAGCCATTTCCTAAAGCCCAGTCAAAGTTTTCAGCCAGGGAGTTTTGCCAGCCACACCAGCCGTTCTCAAAAGTACAGGAGGTACCACATTCATTTTCATCCGTATCATCTCCACAGTCATCTACAAAATTACACCTTTGCTCTGGTTGATAACATTGGCCATTCTGACATTCCCGATAGCCAGGGGGGCAGGAACCTAGAAAACGGAAAATAAACGAAGATGAGGGAACGCTACTAACACATCACTGAGCTTAAAAGCTAGTAAGAGTGGATTCGCTTTAACATATAAAGAAATATGGTATTCTTAGGAGTGTGAGTTATCTGACCCCCATCTCTCTCTCCTGATCCCTGCAGGGTTCTGGCCAATAGAACACTCACATGGATTATTCAAAATGAAAAAAAAAAAAAATCAAGCACCATTTTATTGATCTAGGAAAGTACCCCAAGTCTCCTCAAATACAGCATCTCCTATAAGCTAAATTCAGGGATATAAATTAGATCTGAAAGCCAGTGAGGCTTTCCATTTTTTATCCTGGAACAAAATCTTTAGGGTACTAAGAGCTTATGTATTATGGTGTATTTGGAAATACATTCCATTACTACCCACGCATTTCAATATTTATCAGAAACCAAAAATATATATAAAACTTCCACAGCAGGGGTATGAATATATAAGTAATATTCAACTTTCTAAAGCAGATTTTTCTCCAAAATGCATATATATCTGTCACTTGTTTAGAACTTTAGAAACAATTTCCCTACAAAGAAATGTGAACAATAAAGTTTTATTTCTCGTTGTTTTGTCTTTTCCCCCCACAAAGCGTAAAATAAAGAGCAACGGTTTTGAAGACCTGAATTTGAACTCTGGTATTGATCCTTCTCAGCTATGAGACTTGGATCATACTACCCTTGATGAGTGTAGTTTCTTTCTAAAAAAGAGAGAAAAGAATAGTACAACCTAGAGAAGTTAAGCGAATGAAAGAGCCTGTTGTTGATCCCCCAGTGCCTAGAACAGAGCTTGGCTATTAGTAGGTGATCAGAAAACATTAGTCAAATACATGAATGAGTGAAACACAGTGCTCTGGAAATGACAAAGTCGTTCAATATGCATATTTAAGGTATTATTATTATTATCGTGCTCCAATATTACAATAGGGTGTAACAACAGGGTAATAATATTTAAGTGGAAAAAATGGTGCAAAGATCCAACTTGGGATATCTCCTCCCCAGCTGTTCTATGTCACTACAGTACCAGAAATTTTCTTCCTTCCTGCCTTCCCCATCTGGTACGTACAGAAACTGATAATGCCTCCCTATTTTATTTCTACATGGTACCTTCCATGGCCTGGGGTTGTCTGGTAGCTGAGGACTGGTGGGGATTAGAGCTGGGGGGTGATTCAGGGATTCACTAGAAGGTGTTCTGGGAGCTGAAAACTGCTGATAAAGTCTCATAAAGAAGGCTTCCTGTCCTGGATCAGTCCCACGTTCTAGAAAATAGATGGCTAAGAGGGGATAAGTGGGAGGAGATGGATGGGATGCCATGTAGAAACCACTGGGGAGAACACCAGTGTTCTGAAGGCTTCCAGCCATTTTGTGTGCTAAGCTGTTTCTGGACTGTTTGTTCAAAATTGCCTAATTAAATGCCCTTTACACTTGCAAAGCCTTTGAAAATAAGTTTCAACCATGCATTCTGCCTCTAACAAAACTTTCTTGTCTGGGTTAATTGCTAACATTTTCCTTTCTTGCAGCGTGGGATTAAACTATTTTTATTTAGCTGCCCAGTTCAGTTTTAGCAGATTGGGGGTAAGGCAAAAGGCCTTTAATGTTTCAATCACAGAGCTTGACTCAGAATCATAACATTAAAGCATTTCTGAGCTACACAGAAATGGAGAACACATACATTAACCTTCATTTATAAATGAAAATAAATGAGGATTATAGATGTTAAATCACTTGATGATTTTTCAAGAGCAGAGATGCAATTTGGACCCAGGTCTATTGTCTTCTGATTTTTTTTTTTTTTAAAATCTATTGACTTGAAAAGAAGAGCAGTGATCCAGGTCAACTACCACAAGACCAGACCACCAAGGAACAAAAATGGTAGTGTTGACTACCAGATGCATTATTTCTCATGGGACTATTGAGAACCTGCGAAATTACTAGATCATTTAATTTTACACAAGTTGGCATTTGTATTGATTCTGTCAATTCCAATTTGTTTGGGGAGTAAAAACAAAACTGGCTCTTAAGATGCTTTTCTCCAAAGAGACTGAATCAAGCTAAAACTTAATTCTTTTAAAACAAACAAGAAAGTAATTTGAACATGTTTCTAAATGGAAACACATCACAGATCCCAACATATTACACAATCGATATAGCTAATATTTTAGAATAATCATAATTTAAAATTTCTAAAAAAATAAATAGCTACATAATTAAAAAAACACAAAAATTTGAATACTACATAAGATTATTTTGAACAGAAAGCCCTTCACATTAATAAAGACAATTTCACTGCTATCATGTGTCCTACCTCTAAAACACTTTTTGCTAAATATCAAGGAAAATTATCAACTCATGTTAGTCACCTATTTCCAAATTATTTTCCGTGTCTGTTGTCTTGTCCAAAGAAATCAGCTACTAATGGGGAGGGGATGTATCTTTAAGTGATTCTGATATCAAAGCTTTTATGAAATTACGTAACTGATTTTTAGTAAAAATACATTATTCAAATTAGGCAGAGACCTTCTTAGTGGACAGTTTATTTTTACAAAAAAGAACAAATTATGAAAGTAAAAAACCTCCAATATAAATAAATGTTAGAAACATCTGAAGCTTAACTTGCTGAAATGCAAACTCTGATTCTTTGCCTCCAAACTTTTCCAGTGAACAGCCTTCCTCAACTGTGTTTCTGGCAATTTTATAGCCCCAGTTCCTTGGAGGAAAAACAAATCTTGTAAGGAGCTCTGTGTAGTAGGGTCTGACTCCACTTTTTGATGTTTGACTTGATTGCTGACAGCGCTTCCTTTGTGTCCCACATCTGGAGACCTAGTAAGATAGCCCAGGTGCTCCCCTTATTGGCAGCTGGTTCAAACTATGCATGCCCTTATCTGTGCACAGAAATTCTCACCCCAGTCGCACCCTCCAACCACCGGGAAACTCTAAGTCAGTTTCCTTTCCTTGCTCTCTGAAACTACTGTTGGACATGCCTTGGAGCTACTCTGATGTCCTAGAAAGCCTCAATATGTGAGTAATAGACATTTTCAACATTTTTAGTGTGCAATTGGCATTATCAGTCTTAACAGCCAAACAAAATTTTGGCCCAAGGTGTGTGTGTGTGTGTGTGTGTGTGTGTGTAAGACTTATCTCATAACTTATATACAATGTCACTGTTACTAATTTCAACTAAGCGACTATCATTTTGTGTGATTTTATTACAATGCTTTCTTTTCTGATCTCTGTGCCTTACCCTTGACCCCTATGGTCCATTAAACAAAATAGAACCATGTGATATTTTAACATAATTGAATGTCACTCCTCTATCCCAAACTCTGTTTAAATACTATTCCCCATTAAAAGGAGCCAGGTCCTCTTGAGAAAATAGTATGTTTGGAGATAAGAACAAAAAAAATTCAAGATGAACCTAGATTTTTTTTTTTTGGTATCAGAAAATAATAAAGTGTTCAAAACATTATAGCATTATGATGAAAGGCTTAAGGAGGCAGCTTTTAGAGAAACCTACTGGCCAAATCAGAGACAATTTGAGTATCAAGGTAAGTAATAAGAAGACTTTGGTTCCCAGCATACACAAAGTAAGAAACAGTAATAAAGTATGAAATTATCCTTCAGCAATAAACAACTAGAAACTTGGGCGAAGTATATACAAGTGTTTTTAGACATTGAACATTAGGAAATACAGGCTTGTGATCCCTTAGAGAAATGAAAAAAGGCACACCCTATGATCACCCCTAGATTTCTGCATGGAGGCACCTTTTGGACTGTGACTCCAAAAGGGTCAGCCCAGCAGAAAATGAGGTCACACGCAGTAGAGGAAACAAATCTGGGACAGCTAGAATTTTCAATGTTGGGTGGTGGAGGAAAGGGTGCTACACAGAGAAGGAGATCCAGAAACATGCTTAGGTCTTTGTCTGAATTCTAGTTTTTATATTTGTAGGATAAAATCCAAAAAGAGAAACTGAGAACAATTTCCAAAAGAATAATAACTAGGAGCTATATGCTGAAAAACTACCGGAGTTCACAGATGGCCACATATCTTTGAGTTTCTATCAGCCAGAATGTAGAGTCCTTGGTGAATACATAGGGCATTCAGTAGGAACTCCAGAAGGGTACACTTTAGTATGGGACAAGGTAACTCAGAAGGCAGTAGACTCTAGACCATGGGTTGGATTGGCAACCTATCATCTCAGGACCAAATCTGGCCTACCACCTGTTTAAGTAAATACTGTTTTATTGGGACTCAGCCATGCCCACTTGTTTACACATTATCTATGGTTACTTTCACACTAAAATGGCAGTTAAGTAGTTGCAATCAAGACCAGATGGCCTGCAAAGCTGAACATAGTCACTCTCTGAACATATTCTTTTAACCTCAACTTGTTTTTACACGAGATTACTTTAAAAACTAAAGTTTCCTAAGTTAAAAACAATACAGAGGAAAATTTGCAAAGAGGAAAGTGATAAAGAAATATAAACTTCCAGCTATAAAATAAATAAGTCACAGGGATGAAAAGTACAACATAGGGAATATAATCAGTAATATTGCAATAACTTTATGTGATGACAGATGGTAACGACAGTTACCGTGGTGAGCATTTTATAATGCATGTAATTGTTAAACAACTGTTGTCACTTGAAAATAATATAATATTTTATGTTTAACTATACTTCAAAGATACTAATGTCAAAAAAATTGCTGACTTCTATCCCAAATCTGTCTTTAAAAAAACTTAAAAATAAACCTCAAAAGGACCAAACAGAACTGTTAGCAACTTAACCGCCTCTAGAACAAAGTTCAATGCTTTTTAAAGGAATGTACCAAGCTTCAACACTTAGTAACATGAATTCACAATTCCAGCATCAAATTAAAAATTACTAGTATGTGGGCACCTGGGTGGCTCAGTCAGTTAAGCATCTGCCTTCGGCTCAGGTCATGATCCCAGGGTCCTGTGATACAGCCCCACATTGGGCTCAGTGGTGAGTCTGCTTCTCCCTCTCCCTCTGTGATCTCACTCTCTCTCAAATAAATAAATAAAATATTTAAAAAAATACTAGTATGTGAAGCAGGAAAATGTGATCAATAACCAGGGGAAAAAATAGTCAATAAAAGCAAATATAGATACAACAGAGATGATGGAATTATCGAAGAAAGTAAAGCATAAATGTGCTCAACTGCATTCATCTTACCATAATACAAACCTACAGAAAGCTCTTTGTAATAACAAATAAGCTTGGCAAGATTATATGACATCAATATACAAAAATCAATTACATTTCTGTATGCTAGAAATAACTAGAATCTGAAATTTTAAACAAGTCCTTTAAAAGAGCCAACCACAAAAGCATAGGGATAAATTTAACAAAATAGATATCTGGCCTTTTACTGACAACTACAAAATACTGATAGGAAAAGAGACCCTAAATAAACAGAGATATATATCAGGTTTGTGGATTATAAATCTTAATATTGTTAAGAACTCAATTCTCTTCACATTTATCTATAATTTCAATATAATCCCAGTCAAAATCTCAGTAGGATTTTGTAAAAATTAAGGAAGAGAATCTAAAATGTATATGAAAATGCAAAACACCTAGATTAGCAGAAAAGGTGTCAGATACACAAAGCCTGATTTCAATAAATACTATAAAGCTATAGTAATTAACACTGTGTGGTATTGACTTACATATAGACAGAGTGATCAGTGGATCAGGGTATATCATTCAGAAGTGGATTCAGAAATATATGATCAATGGGTTTTTAAGAAAAGGTAACTAATATACAGCATTTTCACCAAAAATGAATGAACTGAAATTAAATATAAGGAATAACCAACAAACACCAGCTGAGGGACACTCTACAAAATAAAAGGCCTATACTTTTCAAAGATATCAACGTCAAAGAAAACAAAGAAAGGCTGAGTAATTCCTGTACATTAAAGAAATGTAACAATACTTAAAAACTAAATGTACTGTATGATCCCTGATTAGATCCTGAACCAGGCAAAAAACCAAAAATTACATAAAGGACTTTTTAGGGACAATTGATAAAATATGAATGAGGCCTATAAACTGAATAATAATACTGTATCAGTGTTAATTGATTATACATGTAGGTGAACATCCTCTATTTTAGGAAACAGACAATGAATTATTTAGAGGTAAAAGGGTGAGACAGTATCTGCAACTTGCTCTGAAATGACTTGGAAGTAAGATTTATATAAAACAAATGGGTAAACTAATAATAATCTGCAAATCTGTATGAAGTATAAATTCTGTAGTGTTATTGTAATATTTCTGTGAATGGGAAATGATCATAAAATTTTTTTAAAAATATAAAATTTTGGAAGTTAAAAAAATTAAATCCTCCCATGGCATTCCCCTCTCCCTCAAAATTAAAAGCCAAAGTCCTTAAAAATGGCCCACAGGTACTTTACAGTCTTGACCCCATTTTCTCTGTCTTATCATTGCCCCCTAGCCAGAGACTACCGGGCACACCGTAGTTGAATAAAGTTGGACTTATTACTTGTCTCAATGATGGAGAACAAATACCTCAGGGAACCACGGGACAGTTCAGTGAGAAGGGAGGAGAAATGACTTAATAGGATTAGGGCTTTGGGTAGAGTATTTTGGGGAGAGTCAAAGAAAGTGGAATTTTGATCCAGATTGGGTGCCATCAGGGAGCAGAGATAATTACGTGATTGGCTATCTTAATGATTCTTATCTAACAAAGGGAAGACTAGAATAGGCTGAAGCTATAATAGGTTGGAAACACTCCTATGAGTCAAGATACAGGGATGTTTGGTCATTTTTTTGGCCAAGACACGGGTCGTGTTTTGTCTGTGTTCAGTCACGATTACAAAGTGATCTTGTTTTTATCTTGATCCACGGTTCCAGAGTGGCTTTATCTGATGAGGACACTCTGTGAAATTGCTTATGTTCAATAGAAGAACCACCAGCTCATAGCAACACCAAGGCCCAAATGATATAGTACCAGGCCAGGTCCCAGATGTCACGGGCTGCTTTTCTTTTTCTCACTTTGCAATTCTATTTATATGGCGAGAGAGTTGAGTGGAGCAACCAACCCTTCTAAGGGATATAAGGTTAGAAAATAAAACCTTATGGTTGTTCTTGGCTTTTTGCAGTAGGTAAAAACAAAACAAAACAAAACAAAACAAACCACAACCCCCCCCCCCCCCCCACACACACAAAATGGTAGACCAGTTGCTTTGGGAGATCCTGAAATAGTCGAAAGTCCTTCATATTTGTTATTTTTTAAGCCTCTTGATCTTTCCCCTTAGTAATTTGCAGCAAAGACTTGAAAATGTGAAGACACATGGCATCAACCTTACTGTTAGCACAAAAGGAGATAACACATGGAAAGAAATTCTATAAAATAGATGACAGTAGTCTCAAGGAATGGACAAAGAAACAGGTAGAGGAATTGGGATTTGTGTTAAGAAAACAAGGAAAACATATGAAAACCAGCAGTTTCTATATTTATAGGCTTCTTAGGCCCTGGGCTCAGTCCTCCACTGAGAAAAAACTGCAAATTGGCTCAAATACTGTTCCGGCAGCTTCCATCTTCTTCATTCCAAAGAGTTGCAATTCAAACATTCAAAGAACACTTTCTATACCTTGATCAGCACAACAAAAATTTATGATAAAATGCCAGTCATGTTCATTCAAAAGGATATTTCCGGAAAGAATGGTTTATTCCTTAGTTTTTTAATTACCCAGTTTTAATACTTAACCATTAAGAAATGCTACACTAACATTCAACTAGTTCTAATCCTATGCTGGAAAAGCACTCAACCAAGAAATCCAAAGGTACCTTTTAAAAATAAATACCCCTTCATGATTCTGACTTGGAGGAAATTACTGACATCTTGGTGGTGAACAATTTGTATACCCTGAGTTTCTAGTGGATCATATTTAAAAAGGTAAGGTAATGAGCTGGATCATTTAAAATCATCATTTTCTGAAATTTCAAATTCAACTATCAGGGATAACATGAAGACAGTCCAGTAAATTATTTCTGCTGCCAGGAAATGTAAAGTATAATAATATTTTATTGTTTTTCAGTGTACTTGATAGAGGCTTTGAGTATTTAAGGAGAATTGGTTCTAAGACATCACAAATAAAGCCACTACCATGAGACAGAAAACTGGAGCTAGAAGTATGATCTAGGGATAAATCTCAAGATGAAAATCACTTCAGGAAAATTATATTTTGTACTTTTATACAAATTGGTCAGTCTTTCCTTTTATGGTTTTTGACAATCCTATAGTAAATAAAATTCTCCCGTATTTTTTCTAGTACTGTATGATTGCTGTACAATTTCATTTTTTTCTTTTTAAAATATTTAAATATTTTAAACCTTTGAAATCTATTTTGGCATATAGAATAAAAGATAATATTTTTAAAGTGGGAAGAGGAATACACACACCTGCACAACATACACACATGCTGGTGTGTGTGTGTGTGTGTGTGTGTGTGTGTGTGTGTGTGTTTTAAGATTTGTTTATTCATTTTGGAGGGAGAGAGAGAGAGCATGAACCACTGGGACAGAGGAAGAGAAAGAGAAAAACTCAAGCATATTCTGCACTGAGCACAGATCCTGATGCAGGGCTTGATCCCACGACCCTAAGATTATGACCCGAGCTGAAACCAAGAGTCAGATGCTTAACAGCCTGTGCCATCCAGGCACCCCTATGCTGGGGTGTTTAATGAATGTCTCTGGAAAGATACATGAGAAATAATCAGTTCCTCTGGAAATAGGACATAAAGACAGAAGTCAGAGGAAAATACTTTTTTTTAACCTAGCCCATTTTTGATAATACTATGTGTATTTCAATAAACGTTTGCTTTATTTAAAAATAACATGCCAGTGCATCTACCTAGGATTAAAGAAAGGATTCAAATAATACAGTTATAGTTGGGGAATCCAAAACAGGCTAAAGCTCCTCTGATGAGTATTAACCTGGACCGAGGGATAAGAATGTTGACAGTTTATGGCAAACGGAAGACTCGAACACGCTCTACTCCAGGTGGCTGTGGAGGAAATGCTGAAATTAACGAAGAACCAAATTACAGTTTAGAAAAGTCAATATAAGGAACGAAACGCTCTATGAAACATCTAAGATCTATACTACATTTATAGTGGACTATGAACTACAAAAGGTAGAACAAATAGGGAAGGTAGGTAGTGGTAAAGGAATTCAGAAGAAATCCAGTAGTCATCATCGAGCCCTGCTTCTCCTTCATTTCCCGTATTCAACCAACCACTAACACTGTCCCATTTTACTTTCTAAATATTTCTTGAATCACCCACTTCTCAAGGGACATTCATGTCTCTCCTTGACTAATGAAACAGCTTCCTAACTGATAGCTCTATTTCCATGTTAGTCCTCCTGAAATTCACACTGTACTCTGTAAATGGAGTAATGTTTTTCGAAATGCAAACTGGATCACTATGCTGCTTGAACCTCATTAAATGGCTTCCTATCAGAGTTAAGGTAAAAACCAAATTTGTTAATGGACTAATGGACATAGATTAAACTCTACTCACCTTTACAGCCTCATCTCATGGTCCCCTTCAACTCCCCACCACAAAAACCTACTAGCCTTTTTGCAGCCCCTCCAATCACAGATACTTTACATATGCTGGGCCACCTGCCTCTAGACATCTCTCTTTATAAATCTTGCAGATTTCAGCTCAACATATACTTTCTGCAAAAAAGTCTTGATTGGTCAGGGCCATCCATTACAGCCTCTTGCAATACCAGGCAGCTCTTCTTCACAGAACTTTAATAACACTCATTGTACTTGTCTATGTGGTTATGTGCATAATGACTCTTTTTCCATTGCTAGTCCATAGGGCCCATTGGGAATAGAAAATATCATGTACTCAGAAAATGCTCACTGTGCATTTTGCTGGGGAACAAAGAAATGAATGAATAAACAAATGAATGAATGAACTGAAGAGAGCAAAGAGAAGGGGCACACATCCGTGAGCACATGAGAGAATCCAGGAGATGGTTCACTAGAAGATGAGTTGGCATTTTGATTTTTGGACAAAAATGACAGGGAGAGAGCTGTGTTTGGATTGCTGAACTTTGAGATGCCAAGACTGAGGGTATTAGAGAAAGAGAGTCAATCACTTCTGAACTATTTGCTGTGATGAAAATGACAAACATTTCTGAGTTTCTTTCTTCTTTTTCGATAGTAACAGTGGCTATTCAATTTGTTCAAAATATACATTTCTGACACTTTCGGCAAAGATTCCCTATTATGTTTACAAACAGACTTCTACAGTCGCAATCCCAATTTAATACTGCCTTCGCATAATTTGATCTATAACAAAGCAATTTCCATTTGTAAACCTTGCCAACCTGGTGAAAACAAATTCTATGTAATGAAGCTAAGACAATTATCTAATTCAAAGGGGAAAATAAAACAAATCATCTAAGCTAAATTCTATTAATAGGAAGCAAAACAAACCCGAAGTATTTGTATGCCTAAACACCACTCCAGTTATGCTTCAAATTAACTGGGATAAATTAGGTTTGAATTTGTTTCAATGTACATATTTTTTACTTTGTATACATCATTCATAACGAATAGAGTACAAAAGTCTTTTGAAACAGGATTAGTATATGGGCTGTCTTTCCTTAAAACATGTATCATCAAACTAGGGTAAAATTGTTCTCCGGTATTTGTGTGTGTGTACACACACACGCGTGTGTGAGTCTATACACACACATGACATATGTGTGTTGCATAATTCACATGTTACATACAGAAGGGTATATTTTGTGCATGCACGTGTGACAGTATTTCATATATGCATTTGCATGTGTATAAAAGGTGCAGTTAAAAATGACTGCAGAACAATGTATAAGTGGGTGATAAAATTAGTCATGATGGTAACTACTAGTTACTCATCACCTCCTACATGCCGTGCTTTGTGCTGGGTACTTGATGAATATTATCTCTAATCCTCATATAAGAAATGATAGTTACCTCTATTTTAAGTTTTTATTTAAATTCCAGTTAGTTAACATATAGAGTATTATTAGTTTCAGCAGCAGAATTTAGTGATTCATCAGTTGCATATAACACAGGACTCACCACGACAAGTGCCCTCCTTAATGCCCATCACTCATTTAGTGCACCCCCCCCCAATGCCTCTGGTAACCAGCAGTTTGTTGTCTATAGTGAAGAGTCTGGTTCTTGGTTTGTGTCTCTCTTTTTGTCCCCTTGCTTGTCTGTTTCTTAAATTGCACATACGAGTGAAATCATATGGTATTTGTCTTTCTCTGACTGACTTATTCAACTTGGCATAATACTCTCTAGTTTCATCCATGTCATTGCAAATGTAAGATTTCATTCTTTTTAATGGCAGAGCAATATTCCATTATACATACATACCACTTCTTTATCTATTCGTCAGTCAACAGACATTTGGGCTGCTTCCACAATTTTAGTTATCTCTATTTTCAAACGTACCGATTAAGAATAAGAAAGCTAAAGTGCAATTTCTAAGGTTATTACATCTACTATGTATCTGACTTAAAATTTCCTAAATTTATTAAAATTTATCAAACATGTACAAAGTAAGATAATAACATATTTATAATAGCTTATAACTTAATTATCAAGTGTTTACTTCTGCTTGGCCCCGTGGTAGGTGTTTGCAGTGTATCATGTCACGTAATTCTCAAAATCACCCTATGAGAGTGACACCACTGGTACGCTGAACATGTACCATGGTATTGTGCTAGGACTGGACAGTTTATCTCACCTTTTCAAACATGTAATCCAATTAACCTACCCCAAACCAATATGCTTCAGGGAAGGGCTAACAGCCCTAGTCTCATATATCTGTTTTAGCTGTGAATTCACACACTATGCCCACTGTTTTCGTTGATGTGCCCACCCATGACTCTTAAAATAATAATGGAATGATTATGATTGTTTCATTCCTTTACATGGTAAGGAGAAGGGATAGAATACCCGAGACCCCTTGTTTAGCACTGAATGGGTAGTAACTATCTTGAACATGGGAACCCTGAGAGCACTGCATTCAGATTCTGCAGGGAATCTTCCAACAAAGTGCGAGGATAAACAGATCAAGGAATCAACATGGTTAGAATCACCCAAAGATTTCATCTGGTGAACTCCAGCCTCTTGAATCAAGGGCAAGTCATTTTGTCTCTTAGTTTAAAGCACGATAAGCTGACATATATATCACATAATGGATAAATACAATTTCAGAGATTAGTGTAGACACACTTAAGTATTTTGACATTTTTTTTCTTTTCAGTAAGAATTGAAATAGCCAAATGCATAAATTAATTGAATCAGCCCTGCATAAAGAGGGACTAGTACAATGAATCTAGATACAAACTTAGTACACAGAAATCATTCCGCAGTTACAATAATTGGGCCATGAGATCACTGTGAAAATATTACAAAAGGGAGGCATAAAGAATTATAAAAATCAGTATCTGTAAGATAGTCACACTATTTGCTTAGGAGACACATAGCACTCCCTGACACCATGCTGTAAATAAATTTCTCCCATGGATCTTCAATATTGTAAACTGCAGGTCAAAAATGAAAGACAGGAAGGGAAGGGAAGGGAAGGGAAGGGAAGGGAAGGGAAGGAGAAGGAAAGAAAGAAAGGGAAAGGGAAAGAAAGAAAAAGAGGAAGGAAGAAGGAAGGGAGAAAGAGAGGAAAGAGAGGAAGGAAGAAGGAAGGGAGAGAAAGAAAGAAAGAAAGAAAGAAAGAAAAGAAAGAAAGAAAGAAAGAAAGAAAGAAAGAAAGAAAGAAAGAAAGGAAGAAAGAAAGAAGAAAGAAAAGGAAAGGGAAGAGGGAGAGAGAAAGAAAGAGAGAGAAAAAGAAAGAAAAGAAAAGAAAGAAGGAAGATATTAAGGGAATTAAACTTTGTAACAAGCTTTTGATAAGATCAAAAGTATCACAAGACTTTTCATGTCATTACTTCACTTGCTCCTTTATACAAGAAAGAATTAACAATTTTCACCTTTGCACCAGGCACACTGCTCTGCATCGGGAGTATAGTGTTGAAGAGGATTGTGTTTGTCCCCACGGTGTTTCTCCTCCAACGAAGAGGAGGATAATGATGGAATACACATACAAGGCAGTGACAGTAACCTGTGTGTGGGTAGAAGAGGAGGTGGTCCTCTGTGTGCATCTCTAAGGATGTAACATTGCAGTAAAGAACCTAAATAAATTGAAGCATAAAGCCATGCAAGACAGGTCAAGGGAATCACAAGTTCAAGGCCCTGTGGTGGGAAAGAGCTTAGAGTTATGGGAGGTCCTCACAAAGCCCATAGGGCTAGATGCTAATGAGCATGGCTCTAAGCTATAGGAGGAGAGACAGAGGGGACCAGCAGGCAGGCTCCACGGCCTTTGGGAAGACTTGGCTTTACTCTGAGATGGCGAGCTACTGGCAGTTTTTGCCTAGAATCATGGGATAATTAATAACTTAAAAAAATTCTTTAAAAAAATCGTTGGCTAGTATATGGAGAGTGGGCAATAGAGAAGCATGAATGCATAAAAGGAGATCAATTAGGAGTCTATTACAATAAGTGACCCAGTTAGGCAAAGAGGTGGGTTCGCACTAGCAGTATTAAGAGTATTAAAGAAGCAGTGCCTGGAACATAGTGAGTACTTAACAAATGAGAGCTATCGTTATTATCGTTAGAGTGATTACAGGGTAGAGAGTAAAAAGGTGATGAATTTTGAAAATGTTTTTAAGATAGAGCCCATAGAAATTACTAACATTAAAGATGGATAATCAGAGTGGGAGAGGTCAAGAATTGCTTTGAAGTTTTGGCATTAAAAACTGGGTGAATGATGTAAACTTTTACTCAAGAAGGAGTCGGGGGGGGCAGTGGGGAGAAGCTTGAGGCAGAATAAAGTTCTATTCTATTATTATTAGCAAAAAAAGAGAAAAAAATAGAATCATGCTGGAAAATAATATAAACACCTTATTTTATAGAACATTAACATGTATTATTTTATATTACTCTCATCTCATTCCCCAGGAAGATGTAGAGACCAGGATCCTTTTGTATAGATGAGAAAATCGAGTTGGCAGGAAACGTAAATGGCTTCAAAGTCTATAAATCAGCCAAGACATATTATCACAGCTAATCATGCCTTAGAAAATACTATTTAATTGTTATCTCTGCTGAAGGATAATGCTGAATTTTCCCTGAAATTTGCTGATGAGTAACCATAGCTAGCTAGCTATCGATAGATCTATCTAATGTATTTATAAAGAGAAAGGGGAATAGTCATAAATCACAAAGAATAGGTTGAGAAATGAATTGGAAGGTAGAGGAAGCAATGAAGGTAATCAAAGGTCTGTTCCTTTAGAGGTTTTAAAAAATATAACACTTTTGTAAATAACAAATAACCAATGTAAAGAAGATCTCTCTCTTGTTTTGTTTTAGATTTTCTGCTGCATAATCAAGAGGCCAAATAATTTCGATGAAGCTGTACAAATGCCAGATAGTTTAGCACCACAAATCTCACCTTTGGTAAAAGAGGACTAATTGCAGGAAGCAAAATAGTTAACTAATCATAGCACCAAAAATCACTGCATTGAGATCAATTCACAGATCTTCAGTGATTCAAAGTCTGGTCTTAATCAGTTCTTTTAGCCTTTCTGTATAGAAATGTTTCCGTTACTATAACAGTTATTACAACTGACCTCACTTACAAGGCTGTTTTGAAATATAAATAAATAATTATAAGATATTTTGGGGAAAAAACCCGATCATGACTTAAATAACTATATCAAAACAAATTTAGGTGAGCATAGGCTTTGTTTAAAAAAATGAAAGCATTCATTAGTCATCACTTTCATTACCATAGCTAAAATTAATTGAATGCCAACCAATAGCAGATACCATATAGAGATAATAATTCATATTTATAAATATATTTATATATAATTTCTAATTCTCACAACATTGAAAAGTAAATATTACCTTGATTTTACACCAAAATTAACTTGTGCACATTCATAATGTTGGCATATGGCAGAGCTGGGATTTAGACCCGAATGGAACAAACACTGAAATTATGCTCTTTTTCATTATAGTCCATTGCCTAAAACCCTAGGCCAAACAGAAAAACTAAGAAATAACAAGAAGCAAACGATTACATCTCTGCCCTCATGGAGTTTAGTACCCGTGTATGTAGTTACAGTAAAGATTCACTAATCACACAGCTCAATGTATGGTGAGGGAACCGAATGACATTGTGAATTCCATGAAAGACCTCTGACACCAGGGGACATGGGGTGACTGGGGTCACAGTAACTAGATACTAAAGAACCATATATTAAGCTGCCTTAAAAAGAAGAGTAAAATTCATGGAAGAAATACAGAGACTAGAAAATGCCTTTCTAGCAATTGAAAACTGGTATGATTAATAAAAACAGGCATGAGTCACAGCATGCTTGTGGATAAGAATCAAATCAATCTTACTTGAGATGCAAATGAATACTTTTATAGCACTTGATAATTTACAAACACTTTCATATGTGTGTGCATCTGTAGAGATAGACGCACACGGACCCGCATGTGCACACACGTGTGTGATTGTATTTGTTCTGCTTCAAACTGTAAGAGCAAACATGGAGAGAATAAACCAGTCACTCCTGGAGCCAGAACTCAATCCATGTGCTCTCACTCCAAACTTCATGTACAGAATTAGTGAAGACATAACCATGAGGGATTTTCAGCTGCTTCATGGTCAAAGCATTTCTTCATCCCCATCTTCACTGGGATGTACTCTCAACTCCTGAGTACATTACTCAGAGCCATTCACAAGCCAGACCCAGCCCTTCTTTCATTCTCACCAGATGTCTGTCCATTCCTCCGAACACACATGGACTTCTATGTACCTGAGTCCTTGCCCATGTTCTTCCTAGTTTGGGGTATATCTATCTCTATTAAAAGGCTACTACTCCACTAGATCCAACTAATTGAACTTTACCAGATACCTTATTCTTCAGGGAAAAAAAAGATAAACTGAGAGTAGTAGTCTGAATAATGTCCCTGCTCAAATCTCTGCAAATATGTTGCTTCACATGGTGGGGGTGAGGGTGGCAATGTGATTTTGGCAGATGTGATTAAAGGTAAGGACTTTGAAATGGGAATATTATCCTGAATTCTCCTAGTAAACCTAATCTAGTCTCATAAATCCTAAAAAGTCCAAGAGGAAGGCTAAAAGAGCGAAGTATGAAAACTGAAAGAGAAGCAGAAAAGATTCAAATTATGAGAGGGACTTGATCCACTATGACTTTCTTTAAAGATGGAATAAGAGAGCCACTAGCCAAGGAATGTGGGTGGCCTCAGAAAGCTGGATACAACCTCAGCTGACAGCTAGCAAGGAAATGGGGAGCTGAGCCCTACAATCACGAGGAACTGAATTCTGCCAACAGCCTGAATGAGCAAAGAAACAGAGTCTCTCCTAGAGCCTCTGAAAAGGAATGAATGCATCCTTCAGACGGTGTGATTTTCTCTCGGTGAGACCTGAGTCCCACTTCTGACCTACAGAGCTGGGAGATAATAAATGTGTGTTCTTAAAAGCCACTAGATTTGTGGTATTTTGTCATGGCAACCGCATAAAACTATATAGTGGGGCATGGATGTTGTAACTAGGCAATCTGAGTGTGAATCCCACTTCTCTTTATATGATTTGGTAAGTCGTGCTTTCATTAAACTGTACCATTTGTAAAAGGAAGATACTACCACTTTCACCAAAAAATGCATCTAAACTTCTACTGTCCTGGTACATCATATATCTATCAACAAATAATGGCTCTCATTGTTACTATTACTAATATAATGGCTATTGGTATTACTATTTTAATTATTATTTATTTTGGGGGGGATCTTTATTTTTTTATCTTTTATAATTTTTTTTTATTATGTTAGTCACCATACAGTACATCCCTGGTTTTTGATGTAAAGTTCCATGATTCATTAGTTGCATATAACACCCAGTGCACCATGCAATACGTGCCCTCCTTACTACCCATCACCGGTCTATCCCATTCCCCCACCCCCCTCTCCTCTGAAGCCCTCAGTTTGTTTCTCGGAGTCCATAGTCTCTCATGCTTCATTCTGGGGGGATCTTTCTAACACTATGTTTATCACGGTAGTACTGCACATAGTATGATTTTAAAAAAATAACTTCATTTACAAGGATGTCTCTCCTATTAAACCATAAACTTCATACAAAAAAAAAAAAAAGGAAGAAGCCTATGGCATTCATCTTTGCATCATTAGAGCCTGTTATTATTTTATATATAGGATCCATTCAATAAATGTATGATGAATTGAAACAAAGTATCATACCCATCTGAGAAGTTTGAACTTTATCTTTCAGTGTCAGAAATATTCAGAAATTCTCAGCAGGGGGCGGTGATGTGGACCGAATTTTGTTCTAGGAAGTTTAATCTTTTAAAACTGAAAAATGAATTGCAATTGGGAATGACTGGAGGCAAGAAGACTAGTTAGGTCTCAATTAGTTTCTTTCATTTGAGTTTTGACACATTAGAGAACTGGCAGAGATTGAAGTCGCTTACTTAAGGCTATATTTTTAACTCTGAGGAGACAAAGGGCTAAAACTCATTAAAAAGATCAAGTCCAATATTCTTTCCACTGTGCAGCGTTGCTACTTGTGGTTTAGAGTCTGGTGGTGAACTTAAGCAATATCACCTGCCAGACAGTCTCCCCTTTCTAAAGTGTAATGGAAAATTAACTAAGGACCGCCTCCCCTGGTCCAGCTTAATTTCCAAGGAAGCACTGATTCAGAGGGTTAAGCTAGACATAAAATCATGCAAAGCTATTCCTGTGATTCTATGCTGATAGTAGTTTTTGGTTACAGGTCTCATAAGATTCAATAATATTAAGTATCAGGATGAACCAAGTATAAGAATAATTACTGGAGGCAGTAGCTATGGATAGGGGTCATTCAGCTTAACAGGATTCTTTGAATCAAAGAGACACGTCTTTCAGGAGCCAATGCCAGTCTAAGCTCTCAGTGCATCCAACTGGGACAAATAGACCATGGGGATTTTCACCAGACACAGCAAGAATTCACCACTCACTAGCTACGCCCAAACCTCAGTCAATGAGTCATCTAAATATTCTGATTACAATAAGATGAACTGTTGCGTGGCCTTATGATTATTTTTTTAAAACAACTAACCAGGATGTTAGTTGTTCAAACAAATAAACTGGACTAAAGGGATAAAGAAAGGGGGGGGTAATAAGAAGGGGGAATGAAGCATGAGAGACTATGGACTCTGAGAAACAAACTGAGGGCTTCAGAGGGGAGGGGGTGGGGGAATGGGATAGGCTGGTGATGGGTAGTAAGGAGGGCACGTATTGCATGGTGCACTGGGTGTGATACGCAACTAATGCATCATGGAACTTTACATCAAAAACCAGGATGTATTGTATGGTGACTAACATAATAAAAAAAATCTACAGCTATGCTTCAAACGCATTAGGGCAAGATACAAAATACAAACATATTCTTAAAAAATTAAGATTTAATTTAAATTCAGTTATAATAAATAAGTTCATTTAAAACCTGTATCTTGAACTAGGGGACAATTCTTATGGGACCTGGCACGGAGACGTGATATGCAAGATCTGATTACTGCCTTCTACTAGCTTAAAATCTTCCTAGTAAAATAAGACACTCATATGTAAAACACACACAATAAAGACTGGCTTGCTGACTGCTGGTCTAAGGCCAGAGTACTAGTCTTTCAGAGTACTTACTGGGGCTGGATGACTGCTGCCACCCAGTGGACACCAGCAGCCTTCAGTATGGCCAAGGCATCAATAAACCCAGTCCAAGCATCCGCAAGAAATTCCTGGAAGTGGGCTCCCAAGGTAATCAAACTCTTCTGTTATTGGTCAAGGAGGGGGTGGGGGTAAAAGGCTCTAAAGATGTGCCTGTAACCATTCTGTATAAGGAAGACATGACTGTAGAACCAGATGGCTTCTCTCTTGAATATACCATCTCCACCCAGTTAGAGAAGACGCTAAACTTTTCCAACTCTGAGGCTAGCAGCTGAGTGGCTCCCAACCCAACATGGGACTATCTGGGCACTTTACCTGTAAATCCTGTGAAAGACACTTGGTCTGCAGGAGTTCTCAACAGGTCAGTACCTGTCTCTCCAGTAAATGCAGTGGTAAACCTACTGGGGAAGCAAACCTACAGAGAACGGCCACACAGCAGCTGCCTCCCTCTGTCGGAAGCTCCAGTCAGTGTAGACATCAATGACAGACATGTGTAGTTCAGATGGAACCTTGGGGAATTTAAACCGCAAGAGGGATGTTGCTGAGATGGCCTGTCGAACTGTCTCCAGTGCTGTACTCTGCTCAAGACCCCAGCCTCACTAGCCATATCTTCTGGTCAACTTGTACAAAGTCCCCACAGGAGGCAAATATTGTCTCTAATATCCAAACAGTCTAATTAGGTGCCAGACTTCCTTTTTGGTACTGAGGGCCATGGGGCCAAGTAAATGTTCCTTTCCTGTCTCAATGATCAATCTTTGAGTCTTAAACCTATGTTGCTCCTTATGCTCTGACTTGGTTGTCAAGAACTGTGAAGGTTTGGAAGTGGACCCTCACTGCCAGCTAGCAAGTTAGCCTGCTTTATGGATGATATTAGAAAATGCAAGACTCTTGGCTCAGAGATGAAAGACAGTTCAATACTCACAGTAATAGCACTAGCCAGAACATTTTCATGTTAGTTCCCTGAGTTTGAATTTCTAAGGGGTGATGTGAATAAGAGTACATGGCACTTGCACAGGTAGTGGGCTGCATTGCTGGAGAGGGACTCTGCGCAACTCACAGGAACTCTGTGACCTCCTTTTCTTCTCTTGGAATGCTAGATTGTTTTTTTATACAAATGGGAAGCCTATCTGAGGGTATCATGGGCACTAGTCCTACTACTGCCTCCCTACAAGATGTTCTTTGAAATGTGCAAAATCCCACTTGGACTTGATAAGCATTCATAGTACAAGCAGATAAAACACCAAGGCCAACCGTATGTCTAGCAGCATGCACAATGGAAGATAATAAGAATCTGAATGGCCACACCCAAATGGCTGTAGTTAGCTCCCTTCCCGATTTCACTCCATTTCCAAAATGCAGCCGACTGAATGCTTGGCTCATACCTCTCAAAAGAACCTGATATTCAAAGAGCATAAATGTTTGTATCTATCACTCTTTGCTCCTACCCCACTGTATCTCCACTGGGATATAAGGCTTTCTGTTTCACCTGTAGATGGGAAACCTAAGGTCACCTTGGTTCTCCCTTTTCCTGAAAGGCTGTCCAGTGAGAATACTGAGGTCCAGGGTCACATAGTGGAGAAGCCTAAGGATTAATTTGTTCTAAGAGCCATACCCTTGGTTTCTCCAGTAAAGGAAGATTTATTTCTATGGAAGAATTTGGTTCTATAGAAATATGTTGTTTCAACTAGTTGCATAATCGCCTGATTGGCTTGCATTGCATACTTTGCCTGGTTTAGGGAAGAGACTATCTTTATCCCGGGCATCTTTTGGCTCAAAATGATCACAGCCTGCTACACAGGGCCTCCTGGCACTAACAACAAATTTAGTGAAGTCCTCCATATTGTGGAGGAGGGAGAGTGCAGAAGACCTTAAAACTTATCAGCCATTCTCTGTATGAGGGATTCATGTTCAGAGCTGTCATTCTGTCAAATTATACAGCCAGAATGAGGCAGCTTTCACTAGCGTCCTCCATGGAACTGTATGGAATTTTACTGGCCTTGGAGAAGTGTCCCTGCATTAGCTATAATGTAATCATAGAAACAGAAATGCAAAGTAGCAAGCTCTCTTCAGGGCGGATTCTGTCCTCAACTGAATCACAGTAGCTTGAAGCATAAAGTCACGTGTGGGATGGTTGCCATTTGCCCTCTAAGAACATAACTTTTCTTACTGCTTTTTTAATAGAGGCAACAGCCAAGGCTCTAACAGCATTGTGGTCTCTTGTCTAAAGTGGTCCTGGGTTTCCCTTCTCTTTAATTATAGATCAGCATCTCAGTAGCACAGAGGAACTGTGACATCCACTGATGGCTCACCACGTGCCACATCTGAGGCCCCCCAAGGCCCAGGGCTCCACCCCTTTTGTAACAAGCAGCAAACAAGCCAGTCCCTCTCCTCTGGGAAGAAACCAGGCAGAGGAGATTTACTCTGTGGTCATCTTGATCTACTTAATTGCTTTTATGACTAGCTACAAAGAACGCTCAATGTCAAGGGAAAGTTTGGGACACTCAGCAAGAATAGGAGATGGGCTGATGGTAGACTTTCTGTCCCAACAATAGGTTAAGACTGAAAAAAGTTGAATTATTTGTAGAAGTAATGGTAAAATGAAGTCGACCAGTATCATGTGTTGCATACTCTGATATACCTTATAGACCTGATACACCTACTTTATTGAATTTCAACACTACACATTGTAAAAAAGTTGATAAACCTTGAGATGTCAAGGTAAAATCAATAAAAATAGACATCCGTAGATTGGAAACAAAGTTCTTTCTAGTTCATAGTAGGTTGATTTAATGGCACTGCTTTTTAATGAAGGATACAAAATTAACAAAAACATTAACTCGAGAATATACAAATGCGGACCTTTGCTGGAGGGGATAACAGATCACTGCACAGGTGAGATGTGCCAATTTCACACCCACCTCATAGGTAGTCTAACCCTGGCACTCTGCCCCTCAGAAACATGAAAAATAAACAAAAGCCAAAAAGGAACCTTTGTCCTTTTCCCACATTTACATCAAAAGACAACCTAAACACACCATCACCTAGGATATTTGTTTCTAATACCTTAAACAATGCCATCTATGTTTGATATATTTATTGTGGCATCAGTAAAAAGATCCATCTGATTGACTCGAAATGGGGACTCAGTAAATACTAAATATATTTGTTGTATCATTTAAAACCTACATTCCATTTCTAAGACGGTGTACAGCAATTACAGCTCATACATGTCTTACACGTAGTAGGCATTCTAAGTACTCAAGTTGAACCGCAATAGGGTTCTAAGAACAATTCACAGTTTTGATGAGAATTGCTCAGGTATGAATAGGCTGGTCTTGGAGCAGTCAGAATATATGTAGAAAATGAATAAAATGAAACACAACGACTACCAGCCAAACTACCAAAAATATTTTAAGTAGTGCTGTAGACATACAGAAATCCACCTCGGGAGCTGTGCTGTTTGAGAGCAAAGACAGCTGGGGAAAATCTTATGATTTATTTAGATTTGCTTTCAGTGCAATTCCCTACGTGGCTAAGGGCCATGATTCCAGTTTTACTATTCACATAAAGCATGTATTATTTAAAGAGAAAAAGAGAGGAAAGGAAAGGAGAAAGGAGGAGGAAGAAGTTTACTTTGAAACACTTATTCTCAGCTCTTTATTACTGAAATAACCAACATTAACAACCAAGAATAATGGTGACATGGTACACAACCACATTCTCATTAACTGTCTTCTTCCAACCTGCTTGTATCTGTTGCTTTTGTAGTTAAGGTTTTGGGGGTTTGGTGGGTTTTAATGTTCCTGGTTCTCCACATACATGAGGCTTATTACTATTTTCTGTTATGTACTCAGTAAAGAGAACTATTTCTCCTCCATTAACATGATCATCATCTATGGCTCTTTCAGAGAAGAAAATGAATAGCACCATGACTTTTAACCAGGTATTTATCTGGAAGCCTATCTTCTGGCTTTAGTGTATAAGACAAACCCAGGGCTAGTCTGGAAAAAAAAAAAAAAAAGAGAGAGAGAGAGAAAGGATGAGAGAGAGAGCGAGCGAGCTCCTGAGAGCTCTTTCTGTTGCCTAAAGTCACAGTGGAGCAATTCATTTATGTGACACTTTCCTGTTTCTTTAATGTCAGTGGCCGCTGGGCTGTGTACTCACTTGATGGTACAGCATAGGAAAGTGCTCTTACCCCTGACAATGGATTGTAGAAAAAAGTCAGGAAAACAATTCATTTTCAGAAGGGATTGGAATTAAAAACTTAGGTAAAACTGACACTTTTTAAAAACTGATTAAGAGATAGATGGGAGTAGCACCTACTGTGATAATTTTGATAGGCTGTATTTTCAGCTCAAAATGTTTTCAAGCTTCCCTTGTGATTTTTTTTTTCTTTCTTTCTTTCTTTTTCTTTTCTTTTCTTTTTAGATTGTATTTATTTATTTGAGGGAAAGAGAGAGAGAGGCAGAGAGCACAAGCAGGGTGAGGGGCAGAGGGAGACATGGGGCTTGATGCCAGGTTCCTGAGATCATGACCTGAGCCAAAGTCAGACACTTAATCAACTGAGCCACCCAGGTGCCCTCTTCTTTGATGATCAATTTATTTAGAAGACTACGCCTTAATTTTGTGTATTTGGAATATTCCAGATATGGTAATATTAATGCCTAATTAAATTCATTACATTTAGAGAACATATGATTATGGTGATTATTTGTATATTTTCCATTCATTTAAATTTACTGACACTAGTTTTAGGGTTCAATATCTAATTGCATGTTCTATGTGCACTGAAATCAGAGTTGCTATAGCTGCATAGAAGTTTCCTCCCGTCATATTACAGATTTCCTTGAATTTGCCTCGAATTTGTCTGTTTGCTACAAGTCTAGATAGGCTATCCTGGGTTTTCTGCTTAACGTCTCGCAAGATGAAGTCTTCAAGGTATTGATCAGGCTGAACTCCTATCTGGAAACTTGGAGAAAAATATACTTGGAAGCTCATTCAGGTTGTTGGCAGAGTCCCAATACTTGCAACTGTAGGTGTGAGGTCCCAGTTTCCTTGCCAGCTGTCACCAGGGACTGTTCCTTTCAAGTGCCCTTCATCAACCTCCGAGCCAGCAACAACTTCTGCCCACCAGCCAGAAAGATCACTCTATTCTTTAAAGGGCTCCCCTGAGTAGTACTCCCAAGGCTCATCTCCTTATCTTAAGATAAATGACTGCAGACTTGCATTACGTAGACAAAACACCTGGCTTAGTGTTTGGCTGAATAAACATGGAACAGGAATCTTGATGAGGGTGGGAGGACATCATTAGAATTCTGCCAGCGACACACGGGGTGAAGTGTCCTAAAGATGTGAATTTTAACAATACAGTTGATACCGTTTTCCACATCTAGATGTGTACTGATTTTGTTTTCTTCTTGTTCTCTCAAAAACTGAGAACAAAACACTTAAATCTAGTATACTTATAATTTTTCTAGTTCTCCTTTCAGTGTCAATTTCTTCATGTGTTTCCATGTATTTTGGAACTTAGCTGTTGAATGCATATACTTTTAGGAATGTATGATGAATTGACCCTTTTATAATAAATTATTATTTCCCAGTAATAATTTTTTTTGTTTTAAAATCTATTTTGTGGGGTGTCTGGGTGGCTCGGTTAAGCGTCGGCCTTCAGCTTGGGTCATGGTCCCAGGGTCCTGGGATCAAGCCCCTCATCAGGCTCCCTGCTTAGCACGGAGGCTGCTTCTCCCTCTCACTCTGATTGCCGCTCCCCTGGCTTGTGCCCACGCATGCTCTCTCTCTCTCTGTCTAAATAAATAAAATCTTAAACTATTTTGTGTGAGTTATAGCCACCCCAGATTTCTTATAATTAGTGTTTGCATTCCATATCCTTTCTCTATTTAAAAAAACAAAAAAACTTTCTCTTTGCTTTTTTAAAAGATTTATTTATTTATTTGACAGGGAGAGAGTGGATAGGAGGAAGTAGGGGGAGGGGAAGAGGGAGAGAATCTCAAGCAGACTCCCCACTGAGTGTGTAGCCCGAGGTGGGGCTCGATCTCATGACTCATGAGATCATGACCTGAGCAGAAAAGATGAGTCCAATGCCTAATTAACTGAGCCACCCAGGTGCCCCTTCTTTCTTTGTTTTTAAAGTAGGTTTCCTATAGCAGTATGTTGTTGAATATTGCTTTTTAATTCAATACTTGCCTTTTGATGAAGTGTTTAGGGTATTTAAATTATTGGTGATTATACTTAAATCTCCCTTATTAGTAATTGTTTTCTCTTTGCCCTGGTTCTTTGTTCCTGTCTCTTCCACATATTCCTTCACTTCTACATTGTATTTTTAAATTATGCAAGCCTTATTTTGCATTTTATCTCCTGCACTGATTTTTTATTTTTTTTTTTTAGAGTTTCTTTTTTTTTTTTTTAAAGATTTTATTTATTTATTCGACAGAGATAGAGACAGCCAGCGAGAGAAGGAACACAAGCAGGGGGAGTGGGAGAGGAAGAAGCAGGCTCATAGTAGAGGAGCCTGATGTGGGGCTCGATCCCAGAACGCCGGGATCACGCCCTGAGCCGAAGGCAGACGCTCAACCACTGTGCCACCCAGGGGCCCCTCCTGCACTGATTTTCTAATGACTCCATCTGTCCTTCCTTCCTTCTTCTTCCTCTTTTTTTAGCTTCTTTTGAGTATTTGTAATAATTGTAATTTTATCACCTCTACCAGCTTATTAATTTACTATCTTTTTTAATTTTAGAGGATTCCTCTTTGATTTAAAATATGCATCTTTAACTTATAATAGTCTACTCTCAGCTACTCTTATCTCTATTAATAAACATAAGAACCTCACAAAAGTACACTTCCTTATTCATGCTCTCCCTGAGCTTGTGTTGTCAGATATTTTTCTACTTTATTATTGCTTTTATAAATTCATTACATTATAAATATTACTTCTTTAAACAATTACCTTTTAAAGGTTTTTTAATGAGAAAATCATGCTATGTTTATCCACATATTTAGCATTTCTGGTATTCTTTCTTATTTAGATCTGAGTGACATTAAGTTCCTTCCACTTGTACAAATCTCATTAATGATTCTTTTAGCACATGTAGGGTGGTAAAGAATTCTCTCAATTTAAAAAATGTTCAGTTTCATTTTGAAGGCGAATTTTACAATTCTTTCTTTACATTGTTTCAGCAATTAGACTGTTTATGCCTTAGAGGCTTTCTTTTTATTTACCCTGTTTGGTGACCACTAAGATTTTGACTCAGTGCGTATACAGAACTCATCAAATACGTGGATGTTGTAGACAGTTCTTCAGATTATTTTCTAGTCTCCTTTTTATTCTAGGATTCAAACTAGTAGTATTTTATTTATAAATTTTTTTAAAGATTTTATTTATTTATTTGAGAAAGACAGAGAAAGCGAAAGAGAGCATGAGTGGGGAGGAGAGGGAGAAGCCAACTCCCCACTGAGCAGGGAGCCCGACGCAGAGCTCGATCCCAGGACCATAAGATCATGACCTGAGCTGATGGCAGATACTTAACCAACTGAGCCACCCAGGTACCCCAAAACGAGCAGTATTTTAATTCATTTGATACTGTCTTACAAGTCACTAAAGCTCTATTTTCTTTCATCTTTTTTCTCTCTCTGCTTTAATTTGGATTATTCCCACTGCTATGTCTTCAAGTTCCCTGACCTTCCGTTCTGCACTAACCTGCGAATCCTACTGAACTTTTCATTTCATAATATTTTTCATCTCTATAAATTCCATGTATTTTTTCTATATAGCTTCCATTTTTCCTGATTATGTTCATATTTTTCTTTAAAACTTTGATTATATTCATAATTAATTTCTTAATCTCATTCTCTATATAAATTCTATTATCTCTGGGTTTCTTTTTTGGTTTTTATTGATTTTTACTATTGTTCTTATGTGTGTATGTGTTGCTCATATCTAGCAAGTTTTGACTGAGTCATGGGCACTGAAAATGTAATTTTATTGAGGGTCTCATTGTTTTTTTCATTTAAAGAGTCTGGTCTTGAGAGGGACATCAGCAGGATGGCATCCTAGGAAGTCCTAGCCCTGTCAGCCCATAGATAAAAACACCAATTTACCAAAAATATATGGGCCAAAATATCTTTATGAGAAGTCTAAAACCGTTAACTGGTTATAGTTCTCCAGAGAAGCATAAAACTGACAACAGTCATGCTGAAATGGATTAGAAGAACAATTTCACTTTACCTGCATCAGCCCCTCCCCCAAGGTGGAAGAGCTAAGTACCAAGAGAGATGGTGTCAGCCTGCAGTTTATTCCTCGGGGAAAAGAGAGAGCGGAATGTGCATCCTATATCCCACCCACCCAGTGCACTGCCCGAGAGAACAGTTCTGTCTCACATCAAATGGAGCACTGATGGAGCCAGCATAGTTTTGACAGCTGGAGACAGCGAAGAACAAAGAAATGGGACAAGCAACTTACTGCTGCTTGCATGATTCTGTAGGGCTGGGAGAAGATGCAAACTCTGTGGCTTCTCCCCTAGGAAATAATAAAAAATTGGAGTTTTGTCTAACATCCTGTTTTTCAGTGCACTACCCTAAGAACCAGTTTGTGCCTCATTTTACCTGGAGTGTTAAGGGAATTAGCATAGCTTGGATGCCTAGAGAGAGAGAAGAATAAAGTAAAGGAGTGGGCAGTTTACTGAGCCCAGCCTGGTTCTGCAAGCTTGGGAGAAGGGAAAAAAGGCTGTAAAATGAGGCAAACCTTGACGCTTCTACCCCAGTCAGAAGGGAGAGGGGCAGAGCATGCCTCTAAAAATCCCGTCTTTTCAGTGTACAATCCTTGAGACTGGTTTCTATCTCACCTCACCTGAAATGCTGATGGAACTAGCATGGTTTGGTGGGGAGAGATAAAAACAAAGAAAAAATCGTTGGCATCTGTGCCCAGCACTGGTTTGTAAGATAAGGAGAAAGTGCAGAACTCAAAATTTTCCATAAAGAAGAAGGGGGAGGACTGGAACATGCCTCCAATGTCCCAACCCACAGTAGAGCCATTAAGACACCATAAAGAGCAAGAGATTATAGGATGCTGGGGGAAAAAAGAAAAGAAAACATCTTTCTATTTAGGAATTTACACTCACAAGTCAGAGAGTATAATTCACTGAAAAGAACTGAGTAGCTCTTAGAATCTAAACTGAGGTCACTATTGAAGGCAATATTATAAGACTGGGAGAAGTGCCTGTTTCTTCAAATGACACCAATACTAAGCCACAAGGAACAAGAAGATTCCAGGAAACATGACACAAATGAAGGAACAAAATAAATCTCCATTAACCAACCATGAAGAAATGGAAGTCCATGAATTGCCTGACAAACAATTTAAAATAATTATCTTAAGGAAGTGCAGTGAGTTACAAGAGCATGCAGATAGACAAATGAAATCCTGAAAATAATACCTGAACAAAATGAGAACACCAACAAAGGGATAGAAACTATACAAAGGAACTGAATTATACAATAATGGACTGAAAAAAAACATAGAAAGCTTCTGCAGCAAATCTGATAAGCAGAAGAATCAGCAAATTCAAAAAAAGGTCATCTGAAATGATCCAGTCAGAAAAGCAAAAACAAAAATACTGAAAGAGAGTGAAGAAAAACAGAGTGATTTATAGGACAACCATCACGTGAGCCAACACACGCATTATGGAAGTCCTACAAGGAAGGGTGGGAGACACAGAATGCTTATATAAAGAAATAATGGAAAAAAACTTCCCAAATCTGGGGAAACAAGTGGACATCAGGATTCATGAAATTCAAAAGACTCCAAAGAGGATAAATCATGAGAAGTCTATATTGAAACAAATTATAATCAAACTCTCAAAATGTAAACAAGAAGAGAATTTTGAAAGCTTTGAAGGAAATATATTTATTGCATATAAGGGACCTCCCATAAGACTATGAGACTACTTCTCAGCAGAAATCTTACTGGCCAGGAGGAGTGGAAGGACAGATTCAAAGTGCTGAAAGAAAAAAAACAAAAAACAAAAACCTGCCAATCAAAAATACTATATCTCATAAAACTGCCCCTTCAATATGAAGGAAAGATAAAGACATTCACAGACAATCAAAAAGTGGGAATTTATCACCACTAGAACTGATTTATAGGAAATGCTAAAGGGAGTTCTTCAAGTTAAACTGAAAGGATGATAAATCACATTAAAGCATATTAAAGTATACTATTCATTGGTAAAGGCAAATATATAGACAGATATAGAATACTGTAATACTGTAACAGTTGTGTGTAAATCACTTTAAATTCTAATTTAAAAGTTAAACGACAAAGTACTAAAAATAACTACAACTACAAAAACTATTAACACACAATACAAAAAGATGTAAACTGTGACAATATTTGTGTGCAACAGAGTAAAATTATGATGATTTTGTACACAATCAGTTTAAAATAGACTATAATTTTATATATATATTTCTATATATATTTATATATATATATATTTCTCACGGTAAACACAAAGAAAATACCTATAGAAGACACACACAAGTAAAAAAGGAAGGAATCACCATATCACAAAGAATCAACAAGTCATTAAGGCAGGCAGCAAAAGAAAGAAAGGAACAAAAGAACTAAAAGTCAGAAAACAATTACAATGGTATTAGTAAGTCCTTAACTATCAATAATTACTTTAAACATAAATGGATTCCGCTGCTCAATCAAAAGACAGAGTAGCTAAATGATTTTTTTTTTAAATCCGACTATATGTTGCCTTATTAGAGACTCACTTAGGCTTAAGGACAGACATAGGCTGCAAGTAAAGGGAGGAAAAAAAAAAAGATATTCCATGCAAACAGTAACAAAAGACTTCTATCAGACAAATAGACTTTGAGTCCATTTGTTACAAGAGATAAAAAAGACCATTATATAATTATATAAGGGACAGTTCATCAGGAATATATAAGCACTATAAATATATATGCCCTAAACATCAAAGCACCTAAATATATAAAGCAAACACTGACGAATCTGAAGGGAGAAATAGATTGCAATACGATAATAGTAGGAGATTTCAATATCCTGCTTAAAATAATGGACAGATCATCCACATAGAAATTCAATAAGGAAACAGCAAACTTGAGTAACACTATAGAGCAAATGGGCCTACAGACATACACAGAACATCCATCCAACACCAGCAGGGAATATGCATTTTTTTTCATGTGCACATGGAACACTCTCCAGGAGAGATCACATGTTAGGTCATAAAACAAGTCCTAACAAATTTAAAAGGTGAAATATGTACCAAATATCTTGTCTGACCACAATGGAATGAAACTAGAAATCAATAAAAGAAAGAAAATTAGAAAATTTTCAAATATGTGAATTTAACATTCTTGAATAACTAGTGGGGCAAAGAAGAAATTAAAAAGAAAATTAAATGTCTCAAGACAAATGAAAATATAACATACCAAAATTTAGGATGTAGGAAAGTAAGTACCAAGAGGAAAGTTGAAAAGTGACAAACAGCTACAGTAAAACAAAACAAAACTAAAAAAGTTTTAAAAAAAGAACAAAGTAAGACCAGAATAAGCAGAAGGTATTAGAACAGAAATAAGTGAAACAGAGACTAGAAAGACCATAGGGTCAAAAAAAAAACCAAAAATACAAAACCTAAGAGTTGGGTTTTTTTGAAAGGTAAACTAAATTGACAAACATTTAGCTAAACTAATGAAGTAAAAGAAAAACTCAAAATCGGATATGAAAGATGAGACATTACAACAAACATAACAGAAATACAAAGAATGACAAGACTACTATGAACAATGATACAACAATAAATTGGATAATACACAAGAAATGCATAAGTTCCTTGAAATGTACAATGTACAGAGACTAATATAAAGAAATAGAAAATCTGAACAGAGAAATTACTGGTAAGGATACTGAATCAGTAGACAAAAACCTCCCAACAAACAAAACCCCAGGACCAGAAGGCTTCATTGGTGACTTCTACCAAATACTTATAGAAGAATTATCACCAATTCTTAAGGTCTTCCAAAAAACAAAACAAAACAAAACAAAACAACAACAACAAAAAACCCAAAAAAACTCAACTGGAGAGATCATTTTCAAACTCACTTTATGAGGACACCATTACCCTGATATCAAAGCCAGGCAAAGATACTACAAGAATAGAAAACTACAGGTCAATAGCCTGATGAATATAGATGCAAAAATCCTCAACAAAATACTAGCAGATCAAATTCAGTAACATATTAAAAGGATCATACTCCCCAAGTGGAGTTTATCCCTGCAATGCAGCAGTGGTTCAAATTGTGCAAATAAATTCATGTGATATTCCACATTCACAGAATGAGAAGATAAAAATCACATGCTCATCTACTCAAGGAATAGAATCAGGAGCATATATGACAAGCTCTCCACTAACATCATACTCAAGGGTGAAAAACTGAAAGTTTTTCCTCTAAGATCTGGAACCAGACAAGGATGCCTGCTTTCACCATTCTATTCAACACAGTACATTTGTTTTCAAATGACATGATCTTACATGTAGAAAACCCTAAAGAAAACTTAGGAATAAATAAACTTAGCAAAGGAGGTGATAGACTTATACAGTGAACGTTATAAAACATTCATGAAAGAAATTTAAAAAGACACAAATAAATGGAAAGATACCCCTTGTTCTTGGACTGGAAGAATTAATACTGTTAAAATGTCCATATTACCAAAACAACCTATGGACTTCATGTAATACCTACTAAAATCCCAATGTAATTTTTCACAGCAAAATCAATCCTAAAATCAAATGGAACCACAGAACACTCCAACTAGCCAAAGCAATACTGAAAAAGTGGAACAAAGCTGGTAGAACCATACTTTCAGATTTCAAAACAATATTACAAATTTACAGTAATAAAAACAGCATGATCCTGGCATAAAGTCAAACATATAGACCAATGGAGCACAATGGAGAGCCCCAAAATAAACCTTTACTTGATGTGGGGTTGTCACAGATGTTCAAATTGTAAAAAATGCAGTGTCTGTGAAGTACAATAAGTGAAGCACTACCAGACCATGTATGCGTGTAGTCTTAATTAAAAGAGACGTCAATGGACATAGTTACCATTACATACCATTTCAACAAAGGATTATTTAAAAATAAAGATTCTTCCTGGTGAAGAAAAAAGTACATGGTGCTTCATGTCTCTGCAAGGTATTTCAATGCCATCATCATTAACATAAACTTAAATATTATGTAGGGAAATAATTAAGTGTAAAAATATCTGCTCCATAAAATCCACATTGGTTTATCTACATATACCAGCGTACCTGAGACTTCTTAACTTCTTCCAGTTCCCAAGAAAATTAGCTTACATGAACTAGAAATAACTGCTTCTATTAAGCACAATAATCCCCGGTGAAAATTTTAATAAAAAAAGGAACTAAGCCAGTACTCATCATGTGCCTTGTTTTGTTTCTTCCCCATGTCTAACTTTGTAGGATGTCTTTAAGATCTCAGCAGAAATAGTTCTTGTTTTCGTGTTACATGCAAACTGTGTGTTATATGCAACTAATGAATCATTGAACATTACATCAAAAACTAAGGATGTTCTAAATGTTGGCTAACTGAATTTAAATTAAAAAAAAAAAAGAATCCTTAACTTTAAATTGTGACAATCTTCCCGTGTTTATTGAACTTGGTAAGAAGCGGAGCCAGGCAGTAGGTGTAATGCTCTGCCATCAAGCTCATTCTATCATCCCTGCAACAAACACTGATTTAGGCGAATGTCTGTCCAGGACAATATTAAGCACAATGCTTCAAAACACAACACATTCTATGTAAAAAAACTAGATTTCTCTGCCATCTTGAGAATTGCAACAAGAATTATTTTTGGGTACAGCATCTTGTTTACACTCAGTCCTAAATATTTCTAATAGTTATTTTTAATGGTGTCATGTCTGTTATGAGACTAAAAGCATATGACTACATTTCAATGTAGTCCTTCATGGATGCAAAATATCTGCTTGATGGCCTCATTGAAAAGCTCAATTCATTGTGGAAAACAAAAGAAACTAGCTATAAAACGTGGCGGTCTCTTGAGTCTCTGGTAATTAAATCCCCCTGCGTATGTTTTGTGTGGAGTGTTGGCTGTTTTCAGTTTATTCTCGTGGATTTCACTTCAGACCTCCAATTTTTTTCTGTGCTTTCAGCTTGGCATGCCTTCAGTAGGTAAATTAATCCACTCGAAACAATTGTTTTCTAAGTGTGTTTATGCTTCTGTCATCTGTTAAAGGTCAATGTTTACCAAATTGCTCAATCTTATTTTTTTTTAATTTCTGCAACTTCCTATTATTCCTATACCTTAAATAATGAGCAAGTCTGTCAGCAAGAAGCCACCCATACATGACTGTCATGAAGGTAGCAGTGTTAACAGAGGGTGGTTTGTTTTGTTGTAGGGTATGCTTGGAGGGGAACGGTGACTTTTGCATGCATCCCATCTCTCTTCATCTGTTCAACACTCACTAAAATGTCTTTAGGACAACTGTAACCTACCAGTGTGTCTGTAAGGGTTAGTAATGAAGGTACATTTTCCAGCAATGTTGGTGGTGTACTCATATTTTTTTTTCTCTTCCTTTACTTCTCACACCACCATTCTGATGGGGATGGTACATGTCTGTTATGATGTAACCCAGACAGCTCTGATCTAGTTGTCTACAAGGCATCCAGATTTCTGAGGTCGCTATTTCCTCTAGCATTTGGGAAAGAGACTAGATGAAGCATCCATCCCATGGACTATGGAAAATCCAGAGCCCTCCTCAAAATTTCTCTGGGTGATAAACATTTTTATTTTATTTATAAAGATTTTATTAATTTATTTGTCAGAAAGAGAGAGAGAGCACAAGCAGGGGGAGCAGCAGGCAGAGGGAGAAGCAGGCTCCCTGCTGAGCAAGGAACTTGATCCCAGTGTGGAACTTGATCCCAGGACCCCCCGGGATCACGACCTGAGCTGAAGGCAGACGCTTAACTGACTGAGCCACTCAGGCATCCCTAAACAGTTTTAATTAGTGGGTTCTCCACCCACATAAATTCTGCTTGATCTCCTTACTGGTAAAGTTGTAATACTATTTCTGTAATACTGACTGTTTCTTAATCCAGAATCCCAAGATTTATCTTGATTATATCCCAGGTTCTACCATTCTGTATGTCTAATTGCTTCAATAATCCAAATATTTCCTTAATCCATTTTCTCACTGTAGTGGGCGCTGGTCAACTATATTCTGGCCTACATATGCTAAGGAAAACTATCCAATAATTGGGAATAAAACACAAAAGAGGGTCATACATCCTTTCAGTATCATACGGCGGCATTAATAAACTCATCCCAAGATTATTTAATCTTCAAGGATGATGTACCACTTGGGGCTTTGCTAGTTAGTATTAAGAGATAAGACTATTCGAGTTGTCTATTTTTTCCTGTGTGAGTTTTAGAAGATTATGGCTTTCAAGAAATTAGTCCAGTTCGTCTCAATTATAAAATTTATGAGAATAGAGTTGTTTATAATATTCTTTTATTATCCTCGTAATGTCCATGTGATCTGTAGCAAAGTTCCCTCTTTCATTTCTGATATTAGTAATTGTTGCCAAAAGATTAGAAACACGTATTAGGTCCCATAAACAAGTTCGTTTCTGAAAGGTGGTAAGAATCTAATTATTAAAGACATAGTATACATTCTTTTAATTTTTGGAGAAACACTGAAAGTCCTAATGGAATTTTGTCATATAAGTCACATGACTGTTAGTCATTCAAGTCTACCAAAGGGTCCTGCTCCCTGAACATTCTGAAGAGCTGAGGTTGAGGGTCCCCTGACTTTATAAGGACTCCCACAGCAGACCGGGAAAGTTTACAGAAAGCACAAAGTTCATAGAGAGAGCAAAGTCAGCATCGAGACCTTTATCTGAATTACACAGCAGGTGAAAATTCCAGGTTATTACTTCCTCAATCCTACCTTATACAAACTCAAATAAGACAAATGAAACTGTATTACACAAATCAGAGAGTAATTAAAATTAAGAGATATTAATAAGAAAATGTCACCTAGGTTGTAATCACGTAAACCCTAGCAGATGAGCCAAGAATAAAGCCATTCAGACTTTATGCCGATGCTCCTTTACATTCTCTTCCTATCTCCATCTCTTAAATAGACACACACACACACACACACACACACACACACTTCCACCTGCCAAATAATATCTGATGTCATATACATCACACTGTTGTACAAGCTGATCAGGCCTATTTTGAACATCAAATTTTCATTTATTTTTACAGTTACTTAGAAAAAGGTATGAAAACAGTGCATTGTGAAAACTATATTTAGTTACTTCGATTTGTTTTTAATGTCATGAGACCTAAGATTCTTACTTTCCTTAATTGTTAAAGTCAGGAGGTATTTGAGAGAAGAGGTACATTCTTGACCTTAAGGGCAGTGTTTTTAAGTTCAATAATCTATAAGCTATTTCTCAAAAGATACACACACACCTGAATACATACACATACAAGTTTTATAGCATTTGTGATCACATTTTAATAGATACGAGATACCAGAAAAATTCACTTAAAACTTCATTCAGTTGGAAATATCTTTTTTCCCTGAACTCTTGTATTGCTTTCTGTTCCATAACATTAATAATAACCCTATTTTAAACTAAGGCAATAATGAATATTACAGAAAATAAGATCTACTATAGATCCATAAGAAGAGCTACTTAGAGATAAAACATTTGGCTAATGTGCCTGCAACAGGTCCAGTAACTTAACTCACTGCTGTGAAATGAAATTTAATGCAAGAATTTGTTCAGCTTTCTCTCCTCCAGACTAGGTGCATTCATCTTCTGGGAAAATATGTAAATGATATTTACATATCTTCAATCTTTAATGTAATAGTATGACAGTAGCAGTCATGGTACAGTCTGTATTGTATTTTTATGAATATTTTACTAAGATAAAATGGCTACAATTCCTAATGTGTATATATTATTTATTCCATTAACTCTGATTTCACGTACGTTAGCTCTTGAGATAAAAATGAAATAGATTCTTTAAGATTTTATTTATTTGAGAGAGAGAGAGAGAAAGTGAGTGAGCATGAGTAGAGAGGAAGGGCAGAGGGAGAGGGAGAAGCAGGCTCCCTGGGAACCTGACGTGGGGCTTGATCCCAGGACCCTGAGATCATGAGCCAAAAGCAAAGGCTTAACTGACTGAGCCACCCAGCTACCCTGAAATAGATTCTATAAAGGAAAATTTAAACCAAGTAACAAATGCAGTTGCAACTATTTCTTCTTTTCTTTGCTATCTTGTGCTTTATGTTCCTTTAATATTTTTTCTTTCTCAAATGGTTAACAGTGGAAAAACTACTGGATAATACCCAGTTTTGGTATTAAAAGACCTTTTAGGAAATAGGAAATTATAATACTACAATTGATATAGTTATACAAATTATATGGTAACAAAGATAATAATTTACAACAAAACTGTCACATATCCTATTTCACCACTATAATACAAATTTGCACGTGCATTCTTTTTTCTGGGAACTCTGTAAATAAGAAAGGCCCATTCACAAGGGGACAGGAAAGAAAAAAAAAAGCAGAAAAATCTTCCCAAATTATTTAAAAAAAGGCGAGCACCACTGTAAAAACCCCCATCTGTCAAGTAAAAATCATGCAGTGAGGGTTCCTTTTCCAAGAAATGTAATAGGGAAGGCCTTTTGGGGTTCATGCCCTAAGTAAGAGATAACAATTTTATGAGTCATAGGGATAAATGTATAGGGACAAAATTTAAAAAGCATTTGTGCAGTACACGGAGATTAAGACATAATGAGTCATTAGGCCCTAAGAAATTTGGTACATTATAGTGTGCAGTGTGATATCATAAGTAACTGAAACTGGACAGGACTTAGGCAATGAGATACAAAAGTAATAAGCCAGGGTGTAGCTAGAACTAGATAGTTTGGTGGCAGCTGGATCAGAATTGAATGATGTTAGATATTCACCACGGAAAAATCTTTTCCAAAGAACTAGAAGATTCACAAACCACAAAATTCACAAGGGGCAAGGTAATGACCTTTCTGTCCAGGAAGTGACTGCTGTGTATAGGCCACACATGTGTGGCCGTGTGTAAGACCAACCTCTGAGCACTGTGCAAAGTGTTTAGGCAAGAGGTAATTGGCCTATGCTTGATGAGCAAACTGACTGGAAAATACTAATGCTGTAGCAGAGTATATCCACTAATCCTAGAGAATACATTTCTCCTATATAAATTCAGGGTCAAAATTTGAAGTATATCACTGGTTACGTAGGATGAATACGTTAAGTAAAATGAAACCCAACTATCACATGGCTTAAGTTCTCCATATTTTCTATAACATTCTGAAACCTCAAACAATCCCACTGGCATGGAAAAGGGATCCTTGACAATAAAAGCCAAATTATAATTATCTGTCTTTAGTCCTTTTTTTTTTTTTTTTTGTCCTTAGTCCTTTTAATCTCAACTTTATCACCAATAAACTCATTTTCTCACTTCCGGTCTCAATATGCAGCTGAAGCCTTAGTCAAAGCAAAGTTTGCATTCACCTTCACTTTCCTGTGCTTTAGACGCCCTAGACATAACTGCTTACATATTTGTCCACCTGAATATCATGTAAATAGCTAATATTCAACATGTCTAGGACTCCCTGTGCCTCTGATCCCAACAATCACTTATTAGCTTATACAAAGGGACTAAAGAGAAATCATAGGTTCATTATGGTCAATCCTCTTCTGTCTAGTCCCCAGTCTGTGTTATTTCTACCCAACACTTCTCAAATCTCTCTCTCCATCCTACCACACTGCCTCAGTTCAGATATTCCTATCTTTCATCTGGAATACTTCACTAGCTTTTCCCTTCCTAATTCATCCTACATTGTTGTCAACCTCTATTATTTTTCTAATTACCAATGAATTATATCACCTCCAAGGTCTGAAAAGCCTTACAGTCTCCAATGGTTAATGAACTCCATCAAACCCCAAAGTGAATGTCCATGCTCTTTACCATGTCATTAAAGGACTGTTTCAGTTGCATCCAAATTATCATTCCATGTATAAAAACAAACATGGGGAGACCTGCCATTAGCTAAACACTTTCCCTTTCTGCATCCATCTCTCTGAGCACTCCTTTCACTGTGGCAGGGCCTCCTTCACTTTTCCACTGCCCATTCTTCAAGTTACAGATTAAATATCACCTGTTTATGGATAACTTTATTCCTAATGTGTACTAAGTGCTTCTTCATTCTCTGAGGTCCCATGGTATACTAAAAACACAACTACTGCTTCACTAAACATGCTGAATGTAATTATTTTAATTACCTAACTTAGTCCCTAATACATTATATATGCCAAAATGCTTTTGAGTGAATAAACAAAAAAAGAGGGAATGAATGAACAGTGTTTCAATATTGAAGATGGAATCAGGAGACTTGGATTTCAGTCACAGATTTACTACTAACTAGATGTGTAATTTTGGAAAAATCATTTAAATGCTGTAGAACTCAATTTTATTATCTCTGAAGTGCAAGACTTTGTTAGGTTAGGCAATTTCTTAAGTCATTTGTGTCTCAATCAAAATGGTATTTTGTTCTATATTTTTTATCAGGAGACAAACAATCAGTCATAATCTCATGTTAGTATCTTTCCCTAAGCAAATTGATGATTCATTGTTTTACTCTATGAGTTTGAAACCTGTTGGACCAGAAAGAAATGTAGTATGGTGGTAAGGAATGTTTAATTTTTATTAATCTAGGGTATCTTATTTACTGGGATGTGACCACCATATTCTCATGATCAAAATTAGGTTTACAAAATGTTTTAAATATTATTTACATTTCTAGTCTTTTAGAAGAAGCTTCACAGTTGTTTTCTTTTTAAATTTCTTTATAAATGCTACGCTCCTTAGGCTGAGAATTTAATCTTTTGGGATGGTATTATTTGTACATTAAGAAGCCACAGTAATTTAATTTCAATTCACAGAGATATGAACAATGAAAATAATACAGAGAATAATGTAGAAAGTAACAGAAGAAACATTAGATTGTTCTTCTTTAAAATTCAATTAGCCAACATACAGAACATCATTAGTTTCAGATGTAGAGTTCAGTAATTCATCAGTTGCATATAACACCCAGTGCTCATTGCATCAAGTGCCTTACTTAATGCCCATCACCAAGTTTCCCCATCCCCCCATCCACCTCCCCTCTAGAAACCCTCAGTTTGTTTCCTATAGTTAAGAGTCTCTCATGGTTTTTCTCCCTCCCTCTCTGATTTCTTCCCAATTTTTCCCTTCCTTCCCCTATGCTCCTCTGTGCAGTTTCTTATATCCCTCGTATGAGTGAAACCATGTAATTGTCTTTCTCTGATTGACTTACTTTGCTCAGCATAATACCCTCCAGTTCCATCCATGTTGATGTAAATCGTAAGATTTCATCCTTTCTGATGGCTGAGTAATATTTCATTGTATATATGAACCACATCTTCTTTATCCACTTATCTGTCGATGGACATCTCAGCTCTTTCCATAGTTTGGCTATTATGGACATTGCTGCTATAAACATTGGGGTGCAGGTGCCCCTTTGGATCACTACATAAATACCCAGTAGTTCAATTGCTGGGTCATAAGGTAGCTCTCTTTTCAGCTTCTTGAAGAACCTCCATACTGTTTTCCAGAGTGGCTGTACCAGCTTGCATTCCCACCAACAGTGTAAGAGGGTTCCCCTTTCACCTCATCCTCACCAACATCTGTTGTTTCCTGACTTGTTAATTTTAGCCACTCTGAGTGGTGTGAGGTGATATCTCATTGTGGTTTTGAGTTGCATTTCCCTGATGCCAAGGGATATGGAGCATTTTTTCATGTGTCTGCTGGCCATTTGTAACATAAGTAGATTGTTCTTGGCTGTATGTTCATTTTTGCATCTAAGGACCCCTGCTTGTATACCTGTGGTTGCAGATTCTGCATAAGCACCTTCCCAGGATGTGCAAGATGTACTGTCAGATGTGGTGTGTTGATAGTTCACATAATTAACATATTTGAAAAATATATGTGGCACTTCTATTTCTAGGAAATTTTGTTGGACTTTAGATTCTGAATACCTATGGCTATCCAGCATTTGAAGGTGATTACTAAATATTAAACTTAAAATTAAATTAAAAGCTTAAACATACATAGACCCATTTTTACAACGAGATGAGCCTTTACAGCATGTAAATAGAACCCACTGAGAACAAGAAGGAAACAGGAAGAAAATCCAGCAGTGAAGCTGCTAAATACACTGAGGAAATATAGAGAACCATGTAGGTTAAAGCAATGTTTCCCAACTTTCTCACTTCGTGACACATGCGAGAATTAACAGTACTGGTTTGCTGTGATAAATGGTTGGGCTGCTTACTGGTAGAAGCAATCAGCATGGATGCTCTGGCTTGCCCAGTGCAGTGGACTGAATGCTTGTGACCACCCAGAAATCATATGCTAAAGCCCTAATCCATTGTGATGGTATTTGGAGGTGAGGGCTTTGGGAAGTAATTAGGTCATGGGAGTAGAGCCTTTACCAATAATATTAAGGTCCTATAAAAGAAGTCAGAGTTCTAGCTAGTTCTCTTTTGGCCAAGCTTTTTGTAAACCAAGAAGAGGGCTCTCACCAAAACTTGACCATGCTGGTACCCTGATCTGGTAATTCCAACCTCTAGTAACATGGCAAATAAATGTTTGTTGTTTGAGCTACCCATTTTATGGTATTTTCTTACAGCAGCCAGAGTTGATTAAAATACCCAGTCCAATCTGGCTGACTCGAGGGTTGAGGGGATCAATGGCTCAGTACACTCTAAGCCAATTAAAATACACCCATGCACCAAGAATGCCAGCTGGGAAGCTTCAGCCTTGGGCTTTATAGTGAAGACCAAAATCAACCTTGTACTCTGAAGTTGCAGGGAGCTATACACGAGACAAAAAGCACATAAAGCTGGGGCCAAGAAGAACACTATTCAAAAGAATAAAATGCTTTCTTTTTTTTTCAAAAGTCAGCATAAAAAAATCATTGTGTATTTTGACCTTAACTCTAAGTGGGAGTAAAGTAAAATCCCTTGACAATTAATTGGTATTAGCTATACATTATATAGGTATATTTAACAGTCCACACTATCTGGTCAATCCTTTAGATCAAGCTGAAAACTACATTTGAAAGCACAACTATCCCTGTGCTGACAACAGGTGTCTAGCTGGAGCACAATTACACCTGCCTGGAGGAACAGAGACTTAACCTTAGCCTCAAAGAAATCACACAAGTGACTTTCTAACAAGTATTAGTTCACAATAAAAACTCAAAATGTAGTATAAGTCAGTGCGAGAAGAAACGATTGCCAACCACCTGAAACAGGCTCACAAACACTTCACAATAGATGCTACAAAAAACAGAATATAAGTGTATTTCATAAGTTTAAAAATAAAAGAGGAGAATGGAAACATGACACTATCCCAAATGTCAAAAAAACTGAAAAAATTTCAATAAAATTTATAAAATCTGAATTTAAATTCCAATAGGGAGACTAAGCAGATGGTTAGATCCAGTTGAAATAAATATTAAATAGGAATACAAATATGAATTAATCATCTAGAATGAAACAAAAATTCAGTTTGAGAGAGAAAGTGATAGAAATTCCAGAAGGAAAGAAGAGCTAAATGAGAATAAGTAAGAGGACATTCAGTGCATTCAGTGTTAAACACGCCCTTGTGAAATTGCGGAACACCCCTACAGATGGAAGACCTTAAAAGGACTGGCAGAAAATACAGATTCCCTAATAAGTAATAACACAGTGAATTCTCAGTAGCAGCAACAGAATCCCGAGAAGCGTAGCAAACATCTTAAAACTTAAAAGAACTTAAAAGAAAGTAATAAAAAACTTAAAAGAAAGTAAAAACTTAAAACTTAAAAGAAAGTAATAGTCAGTCTAGAATTGCATGTCCCCAACACTGCCATCAAAAATGAGGGCTTATGAAAGACATTTTCAGGTGAGCAAAAATTGTAAGTTTATCATCCAAAGACCCCTGCTGAGGAATTGTAAAAAATGTTTTCCCGGAAGAAGTCAAACGATCCTAGAAGAAAAATCTGGGATGTTAGAAGAAAGGTGAAGTCAACAAATGCTACAGCGAGGGTAAATATTACAAAACAATGACAGCAGTGAGGTCAACTTTTGATGTAAAAATGTCAAAACAGAGATAAAGCACTTACAACTTCATGTAAGTGATTAGAAGAGAAGCTGAAGTTAAATTATTTTAAATTTTATGTAATATCCAGAAGGATGATAAAGATATCAAATTGCATTAAACACTACATGTGCAGATTAAAGTTCTAAGGTAAAGTCTAAATTAAAGTGCATATTTTCTGGGGCGCCTGGGTGGCTCAGTCGTTAGGCGTCTGCCTTCGGCTCAGGGCGTGATCCCGGCGTTCTGGGATCGAGCCCCACAACAGGCTCCTCTACTGGGAGCCTGCTTCTTCCTCTCCCACTCCCCCTGCCTGTGTTCCCTCTCTCGCTGGCTGTCTCTACCTCTGTCAAATAAATAAATACAATCTTTTAAAAAAATTAAGTGCATATTTTCCAAAAGTAGGGATTAAAAATTGTGTAACATAAACTTTAAAAGTCATTAAAAAAAATAAAAGACTAAGCAAAAAGCAAAACAAATCCTTTAACCCCAATAGATCTGGGAGATGTTATGATCCCATCCTATCGGAGTAGAGAGGACAAGTAGAATCCAAGGTGAGAAATACTTCCAAGCATAAAGAGGGACACTTTACACTGATGAAGGTTCATTTAAGCAAGAAAACTTAACAATCCTGAGTGTATATGCACCTAATTACAGAAAGCAAAAATGGAACAGAACCAAAAGGAGAAATAGGCAAATCACAATTTTAGTTGGGAATGTTACTACTGCTCTTCCAGTATTGATAGAAACACTTAAAGATATAAAAGACTTGAACTCACCAGCAAGCAAATTGGCCTAGTTAACATTCATAGAACACACCCCAAACAAGAACAGAATACACATTATTTTCAAGGGCATATGGAATGGTCACCAAGGTGGACCATATGCAGGGCCATAAAAAGTTTAAAGAAATGAAATCAGACAGAGTATGTTGTTTTAGCATAACAGAATTAAATTAGAAATCAGGAATAAATGGATATCTGGAAAATCCACCCAATATTTGAAACCAAACAACATACTTGTAAATATGCCATGGGTCAAAAAAGAAACACATAGGTAATTAGAATATATTTGAATTGAATGAAAATGAAAACAGCATATTAAAATTGACAGGATGCAGCTAAAACAGAGCAGGTGAATACGCAGCTTTAAATGCTTGTATCAGAATTTTAGAAGGCCTAAAATCAACTGTTTTAAGTTTCTACTTAAGAAGCTACAAAAAGTCAATTTAACTCACAGAAAGTAAAGCAAGGAAATAATAAAGAGGAGATACCAGTGAAGGCAAAATAAAAAGGTGAAAAAGATCAGTGAAACTAAAAGCTACTTCTTTGAAAATATCGGTAAAATTGATAACCTTCTCCATTGACACTGACTGAAAAAATAAAAATGAGACACAGATTACCAACATGAGAAAGAAAAGGGTTATCATGACATCTTGCGCAGACATTAAAAAGATAACAGTTTATCTTTTATGAACAAGTTTTCAACAATAAATTCGACAATTTCAGTGAAATAAATTCCTTCAAACTGCCGAATCTAACTCGAGAAGTAACGAAAATGGTGAACAGCTCTATATGTATTAAATAAACAGAATCCGTAATTAACACCTTCCCACAAAGAAGACTCTAGAACAAAATTTAGCTGATGACTAATACTACACTTTAAAGGAAAAAAGACTATCAATCCAATATGCACTCTTCGATAAAAAAGAAGAGGAAACACATTTAATGAAATCAGTATTACTATAATACCCCCAAAAATGATAGATCAATATTGCTTATGAACGTAGCACAATATTCTTTGATAAATCAGTGAATAAGATCCAGTGAGTCAGAAGATATAATAATTAAAATGGTTATGCCAGGATGCATGGAATTGGTCTGAATATTAATATAAATAGCCATATAAACAAAATAATGGGGAAAAAAGCACAAAGTCTTCTTTATAGATGCAGAAAAAAAGCTGTATATAGCAGAGCAAGAGGGAGATTACACACCCGGTGACAGGCTCTACGTTCTTCCAACTACACCAGAACACCATGGGCTCTCATTTCTTCTATCCCTTTGCCCCTGCAAATCAGGACTCTTTCCCATGCCAGCTACAGAAATACTATTTGAATAGGAGAGCATCTGCTGGTAAGGCAGCATAAAAGGAGTGTAAAAAACACATTTCCATCCAGCAAATCCACTTCTACTGGTAGACTGTATCTCACCAACCAGATCATCATAAAATACATTGGTAAATCATCATGGAGAAATCTCTTATCTTCAATGAGGCTTTGTGAAATTCAAGACTATTAAATGTTTCCCTTCATTAATTTAATGCATATTATTAAAGCTTCAGTGCAATTTTAGTTCAAGATACAGGGTGACTTCCATACAGTATAAAATCTAGTGCTTGGTTTCCAGGAATTTTAATTATAGTATGAAAAAGTCATATGCATTCGAAAAGCTAACTGATTTATGTTTTCTAATGGGGTACGTAATGGGTGGTAGGGAAAGATAGTGTCAATTAGTCCAATTAAGTTTTTAAGTCTGTATATCAAGTTTACCTTTATCATGAAATCCCTGATGATTCTTAGGCCAACAAAATGGGGAAATACGTGAATTAACTTGTACTGGGATTTTATCACTGGCAATTATCAATTATGTCATAAAATCATTGAGTAAATCATTGCTCAAGGAGTATTTAAAAATCTACTCACAAGAAATTACATATCAATTTTATCAACTTTAAGTTTATTAACTTATCTATAGATTGCTGGCAGTACTAAAAAAAATACTCAAAAACCATAACCTAGTATTTCTTAAAATCACATTTAAACTATACCTGGCATTTTCTTTGAACATAAATGCTCACAGTTAACAAACTTGGCCCTAATTCATCAATGGTCAAATGATGACTGGTAATTATTAACAATAATAACAAAACAATAATTTATGACTAATACTTATAACCAACCAATTGCTAGTCACTCGTAAATGCTTTCAATATCTTATTCAAGCTTCACATGGGGTTGATTTGCTGAGTTACCCCATTTTACAGGTGAAAAATCTTATGAACAAAGGGTCAAGTACTTTGTTCAATGCCACACAGCTAGTAAGGAGCACAGGTGAGAGGTGAATCCAGATAATGTGGTTTGAGAGTCCATATTCTCAAACACTATGCA
>NW_024425675.1:15691698-15694253 GCF_017311325.1 Ursus maritimus
TATGCCATGGGTCAAAAAAGAAACACATAGGTAATTAGAATATATTTGAATTGAATGAAAATGAAAACAGCATATTAAAATTGACAGGATGCAGCTAAAACAGAGCAGGTGAATACGCAGCTTTAAATGCTTGTATCAGAATTTTAGAAGGCCTAAAATCAACTGTTTTAAGTTTCTACTTAAGAAGCTACAAAAAGTCAATTTAACTCACAGAAAGTAAAGCAAGGAAATAATAAAGAGGAGATACCAGTGAAGGCAAAATAAAAAGGTGAAAAAGATCAGTGAAACTAAAAGCTACTTCTTTGAAAATATCGGTAAAATTGATAACCTTCTCCATTGACACTGACTGAAAAAATAAAAATGAGACACAGATTACCAACATGAGAAAGAAAAGGGTTATCATGACATCTTGCGCAGACATTAAAAAGATAACAGTTTATCTTTTATGAACAAGTTTTCAACAATAAATTCGACAATTTCAGTGAAATAAATTCCTTCAAACTGCCGAATCTAACTCGAGAAGTAACGAAAATGGTGAACAGCTCTATATGTATTAAATAAACAGAATCCGTAATTAACACCTTCCCACAAAGAAGACTCTAGAACAAAATTTAGCTGATGACTAATACTACACTTTAAAGGAAAAAAGACTATCAATCCAATATGCACTCTTCGATAAAAAAGAAGAGGAAACACATTTAATGAAATCAGTATTACTATAATACCCCCAAAAATGATAGATCAATATTGCTTATGAACGTAGCACAATATTCTTTGATAAATCAGTGAATAAGATCCAGTGAGTCAGAAGATATAATAATTAAAATGGTTATGCCAGGATGCATGGAATTGGTCTGAATATTAATATAAATAGCCATATAAACAAAATAATGGGGAAAAAAGCACAAAGTCTTCTTTATAGATGCAGAAAAAAAGCTGTATATAGCAGAGCAAGAGGGAGATTACACACCCGGTGACAGGCTCTACGTTCTTCCAACTACACCAGAACACCATGGGCTCTCATTTCTTCTATCCCTTTGCCCCTGCAAATCAGGACTCTTTCCCATGCCAGCTACAGAAATACTATTTGAATAGGAGAGCATCTGCTGGTAAGGCAGCATAAAAGGAGTGTAAAAAACACATTTCCATCCAGCAAATCCACTTCTACTGGTAGACTGTATCTCACCAACCAGATCATCATAAAATACATTGGTAAATCATCATGGAGAAATCTCTTATCTTCAATGAGGCTTTGTGAAATTCAAGACTATTAAATGTTTCCCTTCATTAATTTAATGCATATTATTAAAGCTTCAGTGCAATTTTAGTTCAAGATACAGGGTGACTTCCATACAGTATAAAATCTAGTGCTTGGTTTCCAGGAATTTTAATTATAGTATGAAAAAGTCATATGCATTCGAAAAGCTAACTGATTTATGTTTTCTAATGGGGTACGTAATGGGTGGTAGGGAAAGATAGTGTCAATTAGTCCAATTAAGTTTTTAAGTCTGTATATCAAGTTTACCTTTATCATGAAATCCCTGATGATTCTTAGGCCAACAAAATGGGGAAATACGTGAATTAACTTGTACTGGGATTTTATCACTGGCAATTATCAATTATGTCATAAAATCATTGAGTAAATCATTGCTCAAGGAGTATTTAAAAATCTACTCACAAGAAATTACATATCAATTTTATCAACTTTAAGTTTATTAACTTATCTATAGATTGCTGGCAGTACTAAAAAAAATACTCAAAAACCATAACCTAGTATTTCTTAAAATCACATTTAAACTATACCTGGCATTTTCTTTGAACATAAATGCTCACAGTTAACAAACTTGGCCCTAATTCATCAATGGTCAAATGATGACTGGTAATTATTAACAATAATAACAAAACAATAATTTATGACTAATACTTATAACCAACCAATTGCTAGTCACTCGTAAATGCTTTCAATATCTTATTCAAGCTTCACATGGGGTTGATTTGCTGAGTTACCCCATTTTACAGGTGAAAAATCTTATGAACAAAGGGTCAAGTACTTTGTTCAATGCCACACAGCTAGTAAGGAGCACAGGTGAGAGGTGAATCCAGATAATGTGGTTTGAGAGTCCATATTCTCAAACACTATGCATATTGCTGCTTGCTGAAGGGCATGGAATGTGTCTTAGTAAACGTTTTTTAGTTCATGAACATATACTTGTCAATTTTTACTTAATACCTAAAAATCACCAATATATTTTTTTTAATTTTTCCCTATTGTTTTAAACAATATCAAACCATCTTTTAACTTTTGAAATGGCCTTCCCTCAACGTCCTTTCTATTTTATAAACATTAATGAACAACTTATATAGAGATGGAAAAAATAGCTTCAGTAATTGTTTTGAACTCAAACATTTTGCCTAGTTTTGTTTATGCCTCAACCTACTTGACACTATGTTATGTTTTTAACTATTTTGTACTAACAGAGAATTGTGCTGTAAGAATTGTAGAACATGTTTTATTTATCTTACCATGACAATCTTCTCCCTCTACTTAATAAAAT
>NW_024425675.1:15694263-15750438 GCF_017311325.1 Ursus maritimus
TTATCATGACATCTTGCGCAGACATTAAAAAGATAACAGTTTATCTTTTATGAACAAGTTTTCAACAATAAATTCGACAATTTCAGTGAAATAAATTCCTTCAAACTGCCGAATCTAACTCGAGAAGTAACGAAAATGGTGAACAGCTCTATATGTATTAAATAAACAGAATCCGTAATTAACACCTTCCCACAAAGAAGACTCTAGAACAAAATTTAGCTGATGACTAATACTACACTTTAAAGGAAAAAAGACTATCAATCCAATATGCACTCTTCGATAAAAAAGAAGAGGAAACACATTTAATGAAATCAGTATTACTATAATACCCCCAAAAATGATAGATCAATATTGCTTATGAACGTAGCACAATATTCTTTGATAAATCAGTGAATAAGATCCAGTGAGTCAGAAGATATAATAATTAAAATGGTTATGCCAGGATGCATGGAATTGGTCTGAATATTAATATAAATAGCCATATAAACAAAATAATGGGGAAAAAAGCACAAAGTCTTCTTTATAGATGCAGAAAAAAAGCTGTATATAGCAGAGCAAGAGGGAGATTACACACCCGGTGACAGGCTCTACGTTCTTCCAACTACACCAGAACACCATGGGCTCTCATTTCTTCTATCCCTTTGCCCCTGCAAATCAGGACTCTTTCCCATGCCAGCTACAGAAATACTATTTGAATAGGAGAGCATCTGCTGGTAAGGCAGCATAAAAGGAGTGTAAAAAACACATTTCCATCCAGCAAATCCACTTCTACTGGTAGACTGTATCTCACCAACCAGATCATCATAAAATACATTGGTAAATCATCATGGAGAAATCTCTTATCTTCAATGAGGCTTTGTGAAATTCAAGACTATTAAATGTTTCCCTTCATTAATTTAATGCATATTATTAAAGCTTCAGTGCAATTTTAGTTCAAGATACAGGGTGACTTCCATACAGTATAAAATCTAGTGCTTGGTTTCCAGGAATTTTAATTATAGTATGAAAAAGTCATATGCATTCGAAAAGCTAACTGATTTATGTTTTCTAATGGGGTACGTAATGGGTGGTAGGGAAAGATAGTGTCAATTAGTCCAATTAAGTTTTTAAGTCTGTATATCAAGTTTACCTTTATCATGAAATCCCTGATGATTCTTAGGCCAACAAAATGGGGAAATACGTGAATTAACTTGTACTGGGATTTTATCACTGGCAATTATCAATTATGTCATAAAATCATTGAGTAAATCATTGCTCAAGGAGTATTTAAAAATCTACTCACAAGAAATTACATATCAATTTTATCAACTTTAAGTTTATTAACTTATCTATAGATTGCTGGCAGTACTAAAAAAAATACTCAAAAACCATAACCTAGTATTTCTTAAAATCACATTTAAACTATACCTGGCATTTTCTTTGAACATAAATGCTCACAGTTAACAAACTTGGCCCTAATTCATCAATGGTCAAATGATGACTGGTAATTATTAACAATAATAACAAAACAATAATTTATGACTAATACTTATAACCAACCAATTGCTAGTCACTCGTAAATGCTTTCAATATCTTATTCAAGCTTCACATGGGGTTGATTTGCTGAGTTACCCCATTTTACAGGTGAAAAATCTTATGAACAAAGGGTCAAGTACTTTGTTCAATGCCACACAGCTAGTAAGGAGCACAGGTGAGAGGTGAATCCAGATAATGTGGTTTGAGAGTCCATATTCTCAAACACTATGCATATTGCTGCTTGCTGAAGGGCATGGAATGTGTCTTAGTAAACGTTTTTTAGTTCATGAACATATACTTGTCAATTTTTACTTAATACCTAAAAATCACCAATATATTTTTTTTAATTTTTCCCTATTGTTTTAAACAATATCAAACCATCTTTTAACTTTTGAAATGGCCTTCCCTCAACGTCCTTTCTATTTTATAAACATTAATGAACAACTTATATAGAGATGGAAAAAATAGCTTCAGTAATTGTTTTGAACTCAAACATTTTGCCTAGTTTTGTTTATGCCTCAACCTACTTGACACTATGTTATGTTTTTAACTATTTTGTACTAACAGAGAATTGTGCTGTAAGAATTGTAGAACATGTTTTATTTATCTTACCATGACAATCTTCTCCCTCTACTTAATAAAATTTGAAAAGAGAGTCCCTCTGCTATTCCTATTTCGTTTTTTTTCCCTGATAAATCAAGTTAGTAGAGTCTCTTCATAAGAACAAAATTAATTCCTCCCTTTTAAAATAATGTCACTTGAATAGGATAATATATCAACCCCTTGACTTTAAAATCTTTTTATTCGCAACTGTTCGAACACTGCCCAACATCAAAGACTATCCACCAAGCTGCTGCACGGGAAGTAAGGTTATGGCGTCTGGAGACCTCTCTTTTGACATTCTTATGCCACCACATGTAATTGCTTCTTGAGGGACCCCTCAGATAAGCAGGAACTCAGTGTGATACGACTTGAAAACCCTTGTATTAACCATACAATCATTAGTCCAGATTAATTTGGGGTAGGAATTGGAGGAAATAAAATATTTAACACTTAGAATTTGAAGGACATGGGGACAGAGGGAAGAGAGAGATCTTCTTTAAGTGCTTTGAAGAATTGTCCAGTGAAGCCATCAGAGCCTGAAGTTTTCATTTGAGGGAGCTTTGTAATTATTAATGCAAGCTCTTTAATGCTTATAGGACTGATTTTCAGGTTTTCTATTTCACATTGGCTGAGCTTGGGTAGTTTATGGCATTCAAGGAATTGGTTTCTGTACTTTCTTATAACAAGGAAATGAAACTTCTGACATGTATACCAAGGGTTCTCAACCACATTATGTATCAAAATGACCAATGTGTCCTTTAAAACATACAGGTAGCTAGGCTGGGCCTGAGGCCTTCCAGCTTAACAAGGTGATATGAGGAAAGGGACAGTGTGGCCAAATGTCTGCATTTTTACAAGGTTTAAGAGGTTGTTTTGGTATGTCAACATAGTTAAGACTATTATCATAAAGTCCAATATACTTTTCTATGATTATGGTCTTTTCTCCCAACACCCCCCCATCCCTTACCATCACAGTGAAATTCTTTCTCTGTAATAAACATCACACTAGATCAAGCTATACCTTCCTATAACTGTGGATACCAGCTGTCTTATTTCTTATTCTTCTAGAGTTGCTATTGATGAATTTCCCCTTGGCATACTCTGAGAATTAAACACCTGAAACATTAAAGTCACTTATCACACCTACTGCGGGAAATGTTGAAAGCATGCCCATGGTAAACACTATCAGATCCTGAACTAAGGGAAGCTATGTTTCTACTGAACTGATTATTGGTATGGCTATGGATGTTATTATATCTTATCATAATGGTTTTTTCCCTTTGGTCAATAAGAGGCTTATAATAACATTTCCGGTCTGCCTGCAGATATTGTGCAATACTATACAGCATGACTTTCCTATTCTAACTCTTACTCTACAACATATTATTTCATAGCACAGCCCACACTTTGTCCCATGTATCTGTCTTTTGCTTCTGTTGTACTTCCTAGCTGGATACATGGCTACCCATAAAAGTTCATTTCCGAGAAATGCTTAGTGTAATCACGTGACTGGATTCTTGCCAATATCATGTAACCCCAACTGTGCTGTGGCAACTTCCAAAAATGGTCCGTAATTTTCTTTACCTCTTTATCAGTCATTTTCACTGTCTCTCCAACTATCTCACTGCTACCATCTTGGAGCATGAAGACTGAGGACTGTGAATAATTACCTTAAATGGAGGGCAGTGAATTGGTAGAAACTTGGGTCCCTACACCCTTTGTTGAAGACACACACACACACACACACACACTCTATCTCTCCCTCTCTCTCCCCCCATACTCTCTCTATGTATACATGTAAGAACGTATATATTTGTGTGCATATATACTTAAATACACGTTACATATATGCTTCTTCAAATCACTTATGGAATACGATGCGATACTAAAGAAAAGCATACAACTATCTAAAAAAATTTGCACAGAACTCCAGAAACTATGCTAACTAGGTTGGCAATAGCTTGAAAATAGCCTATAGCATTTGTGCTACTGGGCTTTGTACCAATCATGAAATCTTTAATGTGAACATTTATCATGAAAAATATTACACTGGATTTTTAATTTACCTGAAATAACTATTGTATTAATATAAATTGAAATCTCAGTGATATGGCCTGGCAAGATTATACAATATAATTTCTAGTATATTAAAATGTTCTCTACAAGAAAACAGATTTCTACATCACTACTTTATTGTACTACACATGCAGTCTAAATAACTAAAGCGTGTAAGAAATAGTAATGTGTACTTATACATGCAGTCGGAGTCATTGAAAACACTTAAAAAGTAGCTAACGCATGCACATATTTAAATGAACTTTCTTTGAAAAGGCAATAAAGATGTCAAAATTAAAGTCCCTTCACAAACAGCTTCTCAATTTACCAGTACAAACAATAATTTATGCTAAGTGAGCAGTAAAGAACTGCATTTCATTCAGTTCAGTTGCTCGTGCAATATCCGACATGAAGGAGAAACAAACTGGTCACAAATTGTTTTGAACCAATAAATGTGTTTTCTTGAATATTCAGTGCAAATCTAACTGATAGGAAATTCCAATTTTTCTATTTCCATGCTGACTTGTATTCTCACTTTGATGTTTGGGTCACAGCCACAAAACAGTGCAAAAACTGCCAAAGCTTCTTGGCAAATCGACCTCTATAATTTTTAGGAAAACACTGTGAACAACATCCAACCAACAGATCCAAGGGCAATTCAAAGTGAGGAACAGTACATTTAAAAGTGTGAGAGGGGTTCCAGTTCAAGATGGCCACGTAGGAGAATCCTGAACTCACCTCCTCCCATAAATACACCAAATCTGCAGCTACATAGGGAACAACTTCCTCTGAAGAAAACCTAAAAACTGGTGAAGCAACTGCTATGCATCAGCAAATAAGAGAAGGCCCACATTAAAGCAGATGGTAGCACTGAGGACCAGAGAGGTTAAAGCTGTGCTCAAAGTCTCACACTGAATGCAAAGCTCCGCGAGAACAGGACCTGTTTTGTATCCTACTGTATCCCCAGTGCCTAGAGTAGAAACTGACACATGAAGTAGGGGCTCAATAAATCATCGTTGGGAAGGTGGTTCAAAATGGTGGCATAGGAAGATCCTGAAATCACCTCCTGCCATAGACATGACAAATCTACAGCTACATATACAAACAATTCTAAGAACTAGCTGAATGGCTACTCCAAAAAGCGGATAAAAGGTCCACATCAAGACGGAGAGAAGAGGCATAGACATCACCTCACCAAAACCCCACCCCTGGCATAGTGACCCACCAGTGTGAGGGATCTACAAATATGGAACTTCTCCCTTTGGAACCAGGGGTTTGTGTTCTACGGTAGGCACACCAGGCCCTGAAAGGTGGGCCATAAAGCCAAGCCTCCAAAACATCTGGCTTTGAAGACAACTGGGCTTATGTCCAGGAGAACCACAAGACTGCAGAGAATGGAGATTCTGCTCTTGAAAGATCACACACAGGTTCACTAGCCCCAAGACCCAGTGCAACAGCAGTAGTCTGAAAAGAGTCTAAATCATATGTGCAAGAGATTGTCTTACTAATTTTAAAGAGACTGCAAGAGGGGCAAAAGCCTCTTGAAACACCATCCAAGGACAGAGGTGCCGGTGAGCACCATTTTTATGTTGTCCCTTTACCTGGTTAGTGCTGTCATTGCCAAGCACAATTTTTGCACTATCATTCTCTCTAGCTAGTGCCTGCCCTGGTGCATAGGGCCATGCCAGAGACAAAGAGTGAGCACCACATCCCCATGTCCCACTTCCACAGCCCAAGCACCCCCCCACCATGCTGCCCCTACAGTCCCACCCGAGATAGTAGCTGAGTAGTACCTTACCCCCACCACTCACACAGACTTGCAAGAGGCAGAAGGCCAACACCCTGTCTACTCCCTGCCTTTGTGGTACCCCAAAGCCAGCAGGTGCATGCAGCCCACATAGGAGATACCCCTTGAGTGCCAGCTTCTGGTGGACAGGTGTGACTGCATTTCTGGACCCAAAGGGTCTGAAGCAATCAGGAGACAGTCTGAGAGACAAACAAGAATAAGATTAAACAATAAGTTACATCTCCTTCACGAGGCCACCTATTCAGGAAAGGGAAAGATAGCTATTTGCCTAATACATAGAAATGAACACAGACTCAACCAAAATAAAGAAATGGGAATATGTTACAAATTAAAAAAAAAAAAAAACATGATAAAGCTCCAGAAAAAAAAAACTTTAATGAAATGGAGTTAAGTATTTTACTTGATAAAAAGTTCAAAGTAATTGTCATAAAGATGTTCACTGACCTCGGGAGAAGGATGGTTGAATGAAAAGAGAACTTCAGGAAAGAAACAAAAAATATAAGAAAGTACCAAACAGAAATGAGAGAGCTATGGAAAATAATAACTGAACTGAAAAATACACTGGTGGGATTCAATAGCAGATTAGATGAAACACAAGACAGATCAGTGATCTGGAATTCAGGGCCATGGAACTCACCCAAATGAAGTACCAAAAAAAAAATTTTTTTTTAAATGTGAAGATAGAACAACATCAAATGAAATAATATCACATTCCAGGGGGCCCAGAAGGATAAGAGAAAAAGAAAGGGGAAGAAAGCATATTTGTAGAAATGATGGCCAAAAACTTCCCTAACCTGGGAAGAAAACAGACATCCAGTTCCCAGAAGCCTAGGGAGTTTCAAATAATAAGAACCAAAAGAGACTCACAACAACACACATTATAATTAAAATGTCAAAATTTAAAAATAGAAAATCTTTTAAAAAGCAAGAGAAAACAACTTGTTACATACCAGGAAACACCATAAGGTTATCAACAGATTTCTCAACAGAAACTTTGCAGGCCAGAAGGGAGAAACATGATGTATTCAAAGTGCTGACAAGAAAAAGCTTCCAACCAAGAATTCTCTACCAAGAATATTCTACAAAGAGAATTGAAAGAGACAAAGAGTTTTCTAGAAAAGCATAAGCTAAAGGAGTTCACCACCAATAAACCAGTCCTATAAGATATTTAAAGGGATGGCTTTCAGCTGAAAAGAAAGAGTACTAAATTACCAATAAGAAAACATACGAAAGTAAAAATCTCACTGGCAAGGGTAAATATATAGGAAAGGGAGTGGACTCATCACTTAGAAAGCTAGTACAGAAACTAAAAAGACAAAAGTAGAAAAAAATAACTAATCATTAGGGGAGACGAAAAATGTAAAATGTAACATAAATATATTTTTTGTTATCTACTCCAAAGGCAATGGCAACAAAAGCAAAAATGAAAAAGATGGGACTACATCAAACTAAAAAGTTTATGCAAAGTGAATGTAACCATCAACAAAGTAGGAAGGCAACCTACTGAATGGGAGAAGATATTTGCAAATCGTATATCCAATAAGGAGTTAATATCCGAAATCTATAAAGAACTCATATAGCTAAACAACACAAGAACAAACAATCCAAGTTAAAAATGAGCAAAGGATCTTAATAGACATTTTTCCAAAGACAGAAAGATGACCAACAGATACATGAAAATATACTCATCATTACTAATCATCGGGGAAATACAAAGCAAATCCATAAGGAGGTATCGTACCATACTTTTGAGAATGGCTATTTTGAAAAAGCCAAGAAATAACAAATGTTGCTGTAGATGTGGAGAAAAAGAAATCCTTATGCACTACTGGTGAGAATGTAAATTGGTGAAGAAACAATGGAAAATGGTATGGAGTTTCCTCAAAATTAAAAAAAAAAAAGTCACAATACAGAACTTCCACTTCTGGTATTTATGAAAGAAATCACAACACTAATTCAAAAAGGTACATGCACCCCTATGTTCATCACAGTGTTATTTACAATAGCTAATTGTCCATTTATAGATGAACGGATAAAACAGATGTAGTATAGATATAGAATGGAGTACTACTCAGTCATAAAAAACAATGAAATCTTGTCATTTCCCTCAACATGGATAGAGCTTGAGAATATTATGCTAAGTGAAATAAACCAGACAAAGACAAATAACATGGTTTCACATATATATGGAATCTAAAAAAAATAAACAAAACTAAACAAAACAAACCTCATAGATACAGAGAATAGTTTGGTAGTTGCCAGAGAGAAACGAGGCTGGAGAAGGTGGCAAAACAGATGAAGGGAATGAAGAAACACAAACTTCCAGTTATAAAATAAATAAGTGATGAGGATATAATATACAGCATGGTGATTACAGTTAATAATATTTGCAAGTTGTTAAGAAAGTAAATCTTAAAAGTTCTCACCACCAGAAAAAATTCTGTAACTTTGTATGGTGACAGATGCTAAGCAGACGTTGGGGTGATCATTTTGCAATGTATATGAATGGCAGAGCATTACGTTTTACACCTGAAACTAACACAATGTTGTATGTCAATTATAACTCAATAAAAAAAAAAAAAGAAACTTAGAACAAGAACATATTTCCTTAAAAGTTTTATAGAAACGTTTCCCTCATGGTTTACATTATTATCCTTTTTTCTCTTACCTTTCCTTTTTGTATTTAGCATTTACTAAAATGCAAAAAAGAAACCTTCTGTAAAAAAATAAAATGAACTTTTATCTTTCCATGTTATTGAAATAGCATATATTTTAGCAATGACTGACTTTTTTCCCAAAAGTGTAAATTCACATTTTCTAAGAATTTCGATCTTTAAAAGACCACTTGAAAATATTCATTTGGCCAGAGGACTTTAATTCACAAGAGTATTGATTTTTTTAATCATTAATGATCTTACTATAGATAATTTATGAAGACTATAATGACAAAGAAAAATATATGGTCTGACTGGCAATCCCAGACTTGAGAAACCTGATGATTTTTTAAAAAACTAGACCAGTCTTGTCTTCATTATACATAACCTTCTTATCCAGATAAAATTTACTTTAAATTTTTATTTTTAATAATACATATATGGAGTTTTAAAAGCTGAATACTATTTCAGATAACTCATGTCTCATTCAGTAAGGCTATTACTATTACTTTGGATAAATTCATTTTTACTTCTTTTATCTATTTTGTCTGCTATTCTCTGCATGTGTATAAATAAAATATGTACACTAATCCTTGATATTTTTAAAAAATTTTAGGTATAATCTAACACTTTTGTCCTTTGGGAAATAAGGACATAAGTCTTATACTACTCTCTTCTCCAACACATATACTCTATCCCCTCATATATCCAAAAGTTGTTAAAATTTTTGGTGAAATTCATATTCAGTGTTCATTATTTTTACAAATATATACATATTGTCCTTGACTTAACCATATATATATTTATTACATTTAAGTTTATGCAATTATTAGTTTTCCTATACTCAATTATTTGTATGTTTTCTTGAAGATATTACTTCTGCACATTATGCCTCCCCTCCCAACCTTGGCTGACTGCCTCATGAACCAACTCCATACCCATATCTGTGAGAATTCCCTTTGACTTTCTCATTAGTTCATTTAGAAAATAATTGCTGAGCCCCAATTATGTGTCAAGCAGTAAAAAAGAAAAAATGGCAATTATAAAAATGTCTGAAAACATGCAAAAAAATACATGAGAGGAAAAATATTAAAATGAATGTGATAAATATACTGTAAAAGATGGGATAACTGTAGAGAAAATAGAAAAAAAGAAAGTTACAGAACGATGCTCTCATTAATATATATCCAAAAATCCCCAACAAAAACATAACAGCTAAAATCTAAAATGTAGACAGGACAACACTCTCTAATCAAGTGGGGTTAAATGTAGGAATGCGAGGCTTGTTCAAGATTTGAAAATCAGCTACTGTAACACTCACAGTTAGAGATTAAAGGAGAAATAGCACATGATTTTCTTCATAGATCCAGAAAGAGCATTTGACAAAATTTAATATCCAATCATGATTAAATCTCTTAGAAGATCAGGAACAGAAGGAAACTTCTTCAAACTGATAAAGGACATGACTTTCAATTATACAACTAACATCATACTTAATGGAAAAAGACAGACCACTCTCCTCTAAAATGAGAAGGCAAAATGTCACTGCCCACCACTAATTTTTTTAAGTTATTTATTTATTTGAGAGAGAGGGAGAGCGCATGCACAAGTGGGGTTTGGGGGCACAGGACAAGGGAGAAGCAGACAGCAGTGAGCCTGATGCAGGGTAAATCCCAGGACCCTGGAATCATGACCTGAGCTGAAGGCAGACACTTAACCGACTAAGTCACCCAGGTGTCCCCCACCACTTATTTTTGATGCTGCCCTGGATATCCATTCTAGCCAGCAAGAAAAATAAACAAACACTTGAAGCTGGGAAAGGAAGAATAACACTTTTATCATGTTCCATGATTTTAAGTCCTAAAGAATTTATGAAAGATGACTCTATAAAAATATGTGAATTTTGCAAAGCCATCAATATAAAATTATCACACAAAGTCAAATATATTAACAATGAACCCCTGTAAAATAAGACAAAATAAAACAGTACCACTAACAGTGGTATTAAAAAGTTAGAGATAACATTTTAAACATGGGTAAGAACTATACAATCAAACTACAAAGCAGGACTCAGGGAAATTAAAGAACACTTGAATAATTGCAGAGATACGTCATGCCCATGGATAGGAAGACTTAGTATTATTCATATATCAATTCATACAAAGTTGGCAGATACAATGCTATCATAACCAATACCCCAGAAGACTCTAACATTTATATAAAAATATATACGATGTAAAATAAGTAGTAGACATAAACAAACAACTCAATGGACGAGAATGAAGGACCAGTTTTAGTTCTACACTTACATGATTAAGTTTTGACAAAAGCTTCCAGGCAATCAATAGGTAAACAACAGTAATTTCAATAAATGATGCTGGAATACCATACATGATATTAATTCACGATGAATCAGAGACCTAAATATAAAAGCTAAAGCTCTGAGTGTGTCTGGGTGGCTCAGTCAGTTAAGTGTCTGTCTTCAGCTCAGGTCATGATCTCAGAGTCCTGGGTTTGAGTCCTGCATTGGCCTCCTTGCTCAGCGGGGAGCCTGCTTTTCCCCCTCCCTCTGCAGCTCCCCGTTTGTGTTCTAGAGTTCACGCTCTCTGTCCAATAAATACAATCTTAAAAAAAAAGTGAAAGATCTAAAACTTATGAGAAATTATAGATGGATATTTTTGTGACCTTAAATAAGGAAAGTTTCCTTAGTAAGGCCCCAAAAGTAGCAAAAACTATAGAAAAACTGATAAATTGGACATTTCTCAACAGCAGAAGATACCATTAAGGAAATAGGACACTTAGGAGGGGGGGAAAACTGTAATACATATATATGCTGGTACTTACATCCTCGGTATTTAATAAATATCTATAACTCAATATTAAACATACAAATGAAAAAAAATGTTTACACAGACACTCCAAAGAGGAATATATACAGATGACCAAAAAGCACAAGTAAAAACCATCAGGTGAAGGTAAAATGAAACCACAATGAGATATCATTTCATACCTACTAGAACTGCTAAGATTAAAAAAGCAAACCAAATATTGGTGAGGGTGAGTAGCAACTCTCAATCTCATACATTGCTGGCGGTATTATAAAATAATATAATCATTATTTTTTCAAATAATGTGAGACATACATCTGACCTATGACCAAGCAATTGCAGTAACAGGTATTTACAAGAATAAAGCACATTTCTACAAAGAGATGTATACACAAATTTTCCTAGCAGCTTAATTCACAGTATACAATAATTTGAAACAACCCATGTGTTCATCAACAGAATAAATGCATGATAATATATTCACACAATAGAATACTACTCATCGATAAAAAAAAATTAGTAATACACTTGACGATATAAATTTCAAAATTTTATGCTGAGCAAAAGGAGTCAGATATACCATTGATGGAAGCTCATAACAGGCAAATCTAATATATAATGATAAACATAAGAACATGGGTTGCCTCTGACTGGAGGAATAGGGGAAAGTATTTCTTTTGGGGGGAGAGTATTAATGAGAAGAACAAGGAAAATTTCTGGGGTGATAGAAATGTTCTATATTTTGATGTGCTGTGGGTTATACTGGCATGCATGTGTCAAAATTTATTGCGTTATGTACTGAAAATGTGTACATCTCACCATATCTAAATTGTACTTCATTTTTAAAAAGGAAAAAGAAGGTGAAAAGATCCAAAATAGGTCTTACCAGAGATCGAGAGAGAAAAGACTGAATAGGGAAAAAGCAATATCAAAAGACATAATAGCTTAGAAAGTTTAAGAATTCATGAAGAACATCAATCCTCAGATTCAAAAATTTCAATGAATCTCAAGCAGGATAAATAAAAAGAGGGCTACCTTAATTCACATGATTTAGTGGAATATCAGAGAAAAAGAGAAAATCTTAAGAGCAGCGGGGAAAAGAAACTACTTATGAAGGAATGGCAATTATACTAAGAGCTGAGTTCTTGATCTCAACAGAAGCCAACATCCAGTAGGGAAATGTCCATCAAAAATATTTAACAGAAAATAATAACCAAACTAAACCTGTATGCCCAATGAAACCATCATTCAAACATTATGTTGAAATTAAAGCATTTGCTCAAATTAGATTTAATATCAAAAGATCATCATTAAAGTGACTTTTATAGATATGTTTCAGAAAGCAAGAAAATAAGCTCAGAAAAAAGATCAGAGATATAAACAGAAAAAGTGAGTAAGGAAACTGGGTCTAAAAATGTTAAACCTTTTTCCTATATTAAAATCTTTCTAGATGAAAAGATTCCAAAGAGAGAACATGCATATTCTGGCACAAAATCTTATATTAGCAATTGTGGTATTTTAAATGATACTCTGATCAAATAATTTTGTTTTGGTTATCTATCCATATATCTGTTAAAGCAGACAATATTCATTGGAAATTCCTAATACAGTTAAAATAATACCCCTGGGATATTCTAAATCTCAATATTCTTTCCACAAAATAAAAGACATGGCTCATGTGGAAAAAATCCTAAATTGAATAAAGGACATTTTGTTGGAACAAATATAGTTAAAAATTAAAGTATTTTAAATTGCATCTCTCCATTACTACATAAGTAGGGTACAGCCAATTGGCATTTCAAGTGAAGCTGAAATTTCCCAACATATTAAGTTCACTGGGTCATGAAATATATTTGATTTCACACAATCATATTTTTCTTCCAAGAGAAACATAATCTCTGTTGTTTCACTTACACTTAACCATTCAAATAGCTTATCATATGACCTTTCTTTTTTTTTTATGTAACTGAAATATATTTTGGGGGCATAAACAATAAAAAAAGTTTAATTTTACCTTGATAACCGAGATAATATGCTGATAATGTTATGATTTCTAACTTCGCCTATAATATAAATATTTCAGTAAGGATCAAGTTTATAAGAAACACAAACACGTGTATTACTTCAGAGAGATTACAAATGTAGTGTTCTGCCTTTTTCTAGTTCCTAAGAACAAAACTATAAATGCAAAGGAGCATATTTAACTTTCAAACACATATTTTTGAGAATTATGTAATGATATCATATTACCAATCATTTAATAAGAAATGAAATATTCATTAGAAACTGGTTTATCAAGTACTACAATTTAAGTTATTTCAGTAGTTATTCAACAAATATAGTGTCAGGTGCTACCCGCACGAAGTTTACACAACAGTCTTTAGTTAATTCCATTCTTGACTTTCATCATTTCTTAACACTTTATCCAAAAGCAGGTAATTTTTAGTTCCCAATCCTTTCTTATTCTCTTATATAAAAACTGGTTTTCCCTTCCTTCTCCCATGCGCTTTTTTGTTTAACTTATGTGTCCCTTTCCAGCACTTTCCATCACATGCTCTGATTCTACTTGCAAGCAAATTACTCTGTATTCTCAGAATTAGAATGGCACATTTAGAAAATCCATACAACTACAAGTAATCAAAACAATAAGATCAAACTTTTGGTACCAAATGTTTGATCGATCAGGATTTAAAGGAAGATAACACAAATTACTCCATTTTAAACAGAATGTGATTTGATAGAATTATATATATATGAAAAAGTACTGAAATAGTTAAAGGAGTGATCTGTTGTGCAGTCCCACAGGAATGACTCCCAGAATTGACTTCCTAAGAGAATGACTAGCAACACAGAAATCACAGAACATCTTTGTTGGTGACATCTGGAAAACTAGAGATCCTCTAAGTATAATTAGAGACAAACCAATAGCCAAATAAACATCATAATTACACAGTATCCAACAAGTGCAGCCAAACTGAATTCAACAGCACATTAAAAGGATCATTCACCATGATCAAGTGCGATCTATTCCAAGGATGCAAGAGTGATTCAATATTCTCAAATCAATCAATGTGATTCATTACATAAACAAAATGAAGGCTAAAAACCATACGATTATCTCAGCAGATGCAGAAAAAGCACTTGAGAAAATACAGTATCTCTTCATGATAAAAAAAAACTCTCATCAATGTGCGTTTAAAGGAAACATACCTGAACTTGATAAAGGACATATATGAAAAAAAACCACGGATAACATCTTACTTAATGATGAAAAACTGAGAACTTTGTCTCAGATCAGGAAGAAGAGAAGGATGCCCACTCTCACCACTTTTATTCAACATACTACTGGAAGTGCTAGCCACGGCTATCAGACAAAAAAGAAAGGAAAGGATCCAAATTGTTAAGGACAAAGTAAAACTGTCATTATTTGCAGATGACAAATATTATACATATAGAACTCTAAACGTTCCACCAAAAAAACTCTAAGAACTAATGAATGAATTCAGTAAAGTTGAATGCAAACTAAGATACAAAATATAAAGGAATCTGCCATGTTTCTTTAAATCAAAAATAAAGCAGCAGAAAAAGAATTAAGAAAGCAATTTTATTTACAGCTGAACCAAAAAGAAGAAAATACCTAGGAATAAATTTAACCAAGGAGATGAAAAACCTATACTCTGAAAACAATAAGACGTTGATAAAGAAACTGAAGATGACACAAACAAATGGAAAGATATACCATGCTCGTGGACTCGAAGAATTGGTTAGTATTGTTAAAATGTCCACATTATCCAAACCAATCTACAGACTCAATGCAATCTGTACCAAATACCAACAGCACTTTTCATAGAACGAGAACAAATAATGCTAAAATTTATATGGAACCACAAAAGACTCGAAATACCCAAAGCAATCTTGGGGAAAAAGACCAAAGCTGGATGTATCACAATCCCAGATTTCAAGAAATACTGCAAAGTTATATTAATCAAAACATTATGGAAGTGACACAAAAACAGACACAAAGATCAATGGAACAGAATGGACAGCCCAGAAATAAAGCCACATGTATATGGTCCATGAAACTGACAAAGGAGGCAGCAATATACACTGGGGGAAAGATAGTCCCTTCAGCAAATGGTGTTGGAAAAACTGAACAGCTACATGCAAAGGAATGAAACTGGATTGCTTTCTTACACCATACACAAAAAGAAACTCTAAATGGGTTAAAAACCTAAATGTAATACCTAAAACCATAAAACTCCTAAAAGAAAACTTGGGCAGTGATCTCTTGGACAATAGCCTTAGCAACATATTTATAGATATGTTTCCTTTGGCAAGGGAAACAAAGGAAAAAATAACTATTGGAATTACACCAAAATAAAAAACTTTTGCACAGCAAATGAAACCATCAACAAAAAGGCAATCTATGGAATGTGAGAAAATACTTGCAAATCATATATCCAATAAGGGTTAAAAGCCAAAATATGTAAACAACTTATACAACTTAACACCAAAAAAAAAAAAAATCTGATTATAAGGGGGCAGGGGACCTGAATAGGCATTTTTTCAAAGAAGACTTACAGGCCAACAGACACATGAAAAGATGTTCAACATCATTCATGTCATCAGGGAAATGCAAATCAAAACTACAATGAGATATCACCTCACACCAGTCAGAATGGCTAGTGTCAAAAAGACAAGTAATAAGTGTTGACAAGAATGTGAAGAAAAGGAACCCTTGTGCATTGTTGGTGAGAATGTAAATTGGTACAGCCACTGTGGAAAACAGTATGGCAGTTCATCAAAACAGTAAAATAGAAATACCATATGATCCAGTAATTCCACTATTGGGCATTTACCCAAAGAAAACAAAAGCACTAATCTGAAAATATACATGCACACTTATGTTTATTGCAGCATTATTTACAATAGCCAAATTACAGAACAAATCAAGTGCCCAGTGAAAGATGAATGGATAAAGATGTCACACACACACACACACACACACACACACACACAATGGGATATTAGCTGTAAAAAAGAATGAAAGTTTGTAATTTTCAACAACATGGATAGAACTCTAGGATATTATGCTAAATGAAGTAAGTCAGAGAAAGGCAAATACCACATGATTTCAGTTACATGTTGAATCTAAAAAAACTAAACAAATAAACAAATGAAAACAAACAGACTCTTAAATACAGAGAAATAGGGGTTACTGGAGGTGAGTGGGGTGATGGGCAAAATAGGTGTAAGAGGATTAAGAGGTACAAACTTCCAGTTATAAAATAAATAAGGAGATCAACAGTACAGTATAGGAAATATTGTCAATAATACTGTAATAACATTGTATGGTGACTACACTGAGTAATGCACAGAATTGTTGAATAGCACTATGTTGTACACCTGCAACTAATATAACATTATATGTCAACAAAATAAGGAAATTCTTGCTTTAGTATTTAAAACAAGTATTTAAAAAATATCAGTTTGCTGTTAGCATCTAAAATATTACATAAAATACTCTTTCCAAAAAAAACCCTACAAAACATGACTGAGAACAATTAAAAAAAACCTAAATAAATGCACTTACCTTTGCCATATACAAGGTTACTATTTTAAAATATTGCTTTTCTATATACCAATGTTTAAAAACATACCTCTTACAAAATATTACAATTTTCATTAGCATAAAAATATTAAATGCCTTTACCATTAAGCTACAACACATTATTGAATCTTTCGATCCACAGAAATAACATGTTTTTCCATTTACTTCAGAAGAGAAATGCTATGCGCCTAACTAACCATTGAGAGCTTTATTACTACAAGAAGCAGGAAAAAAAACCACCAACAACTGGCTATTGCAGAACAAACAGTGCACACCTCCAAACCTGGGTGATTCAATAAAAAACTGCACACTGTTTACACAGGAGTGCTTACTTTTATATTGCTAATTGGGGTAATAATTACACTGTGGTAAAGCTATATGAAAGAATAAATTTTCAAAAAAAATTCACCGATTACCTTAACAACTACAGAAATAATTTAAATTAATACATTGACAATATTAACTAATAGAAAGGAAAAAAAGGTAGAAGTGACATATATATACACACACATATATATATATAGGATTATTATTAGGTAGAAGTGATATATTTATATCGATATTGATACTGATATAGATATATAATGGATTATTACTCAGGCATAAAAAAGTACAAAACCTTGGCATTTGCAATGACTTGGAATGGAGCTAGAGAGTATGATGCTATGTGAAATAAGCCAGTCAGAGAAATACAAACACCATATGATTTCACTTATGTGTGGAATTTAAGAAGCAATTCTAATGAGCAAAGGGATAAAAAACAAAAGAGAGGCAAACCATAAAACAGATTCTTAACTACAGAGAACAATCTAATGGCTACCAGAAGGGAGGTGGGTGAGGGGATGGGTGAAACAAGTGATGGGGAGGAGGGCACTTGTGATGAGCACCGGGTGTTGTATGGAAGTACTGAATCACACTACACTGCAAAAATGAAACTAACATTACACTGTATGAAAACTGGAATAAAAGTGAAACCTTAAAAAACCCCAATGTGTAACATTATTACTAATTTCTACTAACACATTCTATAATTTTGTAAGAAATATTGATTTCATGAATTTAAAATTGATACATGGGATAAATAATGTGGGAGATTCCCCTGAATACATATTCATAAAACTGCTTACTATGTTATGCTATATCCAAGACTGATTTTAAGTATTCTAAATATATTGGCTAGCATTTCCAGAAATGTTCTTTACACAAGTTGCCCTGAATTTTATACAATATCTGTTGTACAATCTATAAAACTAGAAGAAAGAAAATTCATAAAATAGAGTCCATCACCAGCAATACAGAAATGCGGGACAAGAGAAAGTGGAAGGCCAGGCAGAGTCCTAGCTGCCATAGTGAGGAAAGTTTAGTTTTCCTTGGAATATAGAAAAAAGCAGAAGGGTTCCAGAAAAATTAATTGTATTAAAGAAGAAAGGAGAGGCTGTGGAGTCAGTTATGTTACTAGTTATTATATCCATGACCAGAAGACAGGTATTTTTTTCAATAGACCTAAGTGGCACAAGAAAAGGAGAATTCTCAAACTTGAAGAGGTCCAGTCAGTCCCTCACCATTCAAATCCAGAACTCTCACAAGTCCAAGTGCAGGCTAACCGTATCCACCATTGTGTCGCACTGAAAACTTAAGCTAAGCATACCCTTTCCTACACATTGTTAGTTCTGTGTTCCTGAAGAGCAGAAATTGTGTTTTGAAATGCTACCCCCATAGCCAGTTTTCCATTATTTAAGTAGGAAAATTATGATTCATTATCCATCTATTCATCTACCTACAACTAAGTTCTAAAACTGCGTATGAAACAGTGAAACACCAATAAAGCTATTGTATTTATTACTGTTATTATTAAATTTATTAATTTAATAATAATTTTTATTATGTTATGTTAGTCACCATACAGTACATCTCAAGTTTTTGATGTAAAGTTCCATGATTAATTACTTGCATATAACATCCAGTGCACCATGCAATATGTGTCCTCCTTACTACCCATCACCGGCCTATCCCAATCCCCCACCCCCCACGAAGCCCTCAGTGTGTTTCCCAGAGTCCATAGTGTATTTTGAGAGCCATAAATTCATTTGAGCCAGCAATGTCTATCAATTTGATTAGCTGGTCTTTTGAGTCTTCAATGTTGTCTTCCTAAGACTAACATTACATGTTTACATGAACAAACTTAGAAGTGAATCCATCAACGAGATATTCTAAGAGTCCTTTCCTTCCTTCCTTTTCCTTCCTTCCTTCCTTCTTTTCTTCCTCCCACCCACCCTCCCCCCCCCTTTTTTTTTTTTTTTGGTCAACCACGTCAAAGCCAGCTCTCCTTGGCCAAATGTTGTATTTTTCTTTCTCTTCCCTTACACTGTAATCTCTTTCACTTGCTTTGCTTTCCTCTTCACAGATTTCTTCAACACTTTCTCAATTTCTAGGAGCATTCATTGTTCAAATTAGACAAAGTGTGACTATCTATGAAAGTCACTGAAGAAACATAGTCAGGACATGTGTGATGAAATAATGGCTCACAGTGCATTTGCTGCTGTGATATCCTTCTCTTGGCCATAAAAATGTCCGAGATGAACATTCTATGTATTGCCACTGCATGAAATTTTGAAAAGATCTTTGTCTACCAATTGTATTTGGAATGGGATTTGAGATTTTTCCTGTAGAATATACCACTTAAAGAGTATTCTAATGAGTTTTGGGTGATATAAATATATTTTCCAGTATAAATATTCGTGCTCTCTCCCAACAACAAAAATAAGGAAGAAGAGACACAGGGATACAAGCATGCTATGAATTTGAGTATTAAAAACCAAGAGGAGTTCTACCATCACATTAACTTAGAAAACACTCTATAAAGAGTATGCCTGTATATTTAAAAGTGAACTTTCCTCTTCCCTCTCTGTACCATATCCAACCAAGTCATCCACTTCTGTGATTTTCAGGAGTATTTCTTTCCTCTGCAGGATTATGAGTAATAAATGAAATCAGCAAATTCATTTGTTTTATTAGTTTCAGGGTAGAATTTAGTGATTCATTCAGCAATGAGGTATTTGGGGCTTTTGTGAGAGCAATTTCTTTGAAGGGAATGAGAAAGGCAGAGGAGGTCTGAGCCCTTGCTTTGAGCAATAAGTGGAACATGATGGAGAAAAAATAGCAAGTAGACAATATGCTTTTAATAAATTTCAAGTGTATGCAGTTAAACTTCATAATCTCTCTAGCAGGAAAGAGGAATAACAGGGAAAAAAAGGGAAGTAACATTTGCTGAACACCAACTATTTGCCAAGTATTGTTTAAAACACACTGCATACTATTAACTTTTTTTCAAATCACTCAGAAGTAAATTGCAATAGTCCCATTTTTAGAGACAAGAAAATAAGAATTAGAAAGATTAAGTTGATCAGATGATATTATACATGTAGTGGGCCTTGCAAAGGTCCAAGCCCATGTCTTTAAACCTCAGACACATGCATTTTGCATGAAGCATTGTATATAGGGTTAACTAAATTAGGGCCAAGCACAGTCGGCCAGATTTTCCTAACTCGGGACTCTGCCTGAGCTGCTGTGCCAACATTCTCATCAGCAGGTAGCAGCCTTTTAACTATTGCCAAATATTTCAGGGAAATGAGTGACCTCAAAGAGGAGCTAATCCATTTAGTCCCCAAAGTTGATTAGCATGTGATATCCCAAAATATATTTGTTGTATAACTCATATTTGGAAATGACTGTGGGGATTTAAAACACACACACACCTACTCACACACATACACCTGCTTCCTGCCTTCATTATACTTGGAATTTTTATTAAACGTCTGCCAACAATACAGGGAATATGATAGTGGCTAAATTTGCATATGGACATTTAGAAGATGAATCTTGGTTGCCTTTTTCTTATTAAAATTCATTATACAATTATTTTTATCCATCATCACTTAGCAATTAACAAAATTGCCATCAAAATAAGCTCTTAAATATAACTTCTAGAGACTTACTAATAATTTAATATTACTTTTGCTAATAAAGCCCTGGGTCTTATTTGACTAATTAGAATCACTGATTCCAGATTCAGTTCAATTGCATCTTCCTAAATATATATGTTTTGCCTCCTCTTGTCTTTTCTATTTTAAGCTATCCTTGATGGAGTTCTTAGCCTATCTACATGAATATCGATGAAAAGTATGTGAATAATAGTCATTTTCAAAAGTTTAATGGATGTAGCCACTGTTTATGGCACATAATGCCATTTACCCTTCTTCAAAATGTGCAAGTTCCAAGTTCAGTGTTTTTGCGGTAAAGAGAAATTAGCGACCATTAAGCCTTTCCAAGATACACACACATACACACGTTATTCATGACATAGCAAAAATAATTAGACCGTCAGTAAGTGATAAGATTGAATAATCACAATGCAACGTGAAAAAATTGTATGTTTGTGATCTCTGCAAGAAAAAACATTTTTGCAAAACATATGATAGAAACATATTCTTAATAAGGAGTGCAAATAATGGAGGCTTACTCTCAAATATCTACACCACCTAAGGAGTACTGACAACGATGCCCAAAATAAAGGATAGTACGAATTGATTTTATTGAATAAACGTCTACAATGTACCAAACACAAGACTAGGGAAATTATATAGACAGTGACTTCTTTATTCTTAAGGGCCTAAGAAATAAGTGATACTCTCTCTGCTTTACAGATGAGGAAATTGAGTCTCAAGGCAGCTATGCAATATGCAGCAGTAAGAGGCCAGCCTGAGATGAGTAGCTAGTCTGCTCAAACATGGCACCTGTGCTATCACATTCAGTGTTGGGGAACGTATTTGCACATCTATTTAAAGAAGAGTATAACTGCAATTCTAGGATACTCACAAACTCTAATTAATGAAACCTCATGGACAGACCTGAAAGTGCCTAGAATATTCACTTCACCTCCAGGACTGTCCCCTATGGTGGCCATTAGCCAGAAGTGGCTATTGAGCAACTGAACTGTAGCTAATCCCAATTGAGGTGTGCTGTGAGTGTAAAATATACAGAATGTAACATATCTCATTAATATTTTTCTATTGTTTTTGTACTGGATTGATAATATTTTTGATATATTAGGTTAATGAAAATATATTAATATCACTTTTTAAAATAGAACTACGAGAAAATGTAAAATTTCATATGTGGCTTACATTTGTGACTCTCTTTATACTTCCATTAGACATTCGTGGTATCAGTGATGTGTTCAGGATACCACCCTCCTCCAATCCCCAAAATCTACTTAGAGAGAGAGAGCATTCCTTCAAAAACATCAGTGACTCCAACAGAGTCCTCTAAACTCATGATGAAGTCATAGTTTGTCAGAATCACTTCACAGTTCAAGTCTAAGGAAGGTGTAGCTTTTCACTTTTCCCAAGAGAAAGGCATATACTTTCCATTTCTGGAGGCAGAGTTACAAATAACTCCACAGTCTGTAGGAATGTTAACTCCATACACACATATTTCTCATCTGCCACATTTAAATGTGGGCATCGCAGCTAAGGAAGCCTTGAAAAAATTAAGGTATTTCACCTTATTTTCCAGAGTGTTCATTAATAATATAAATAAAGACATTTGGTTCTTTTTTTCTTTTTCCTCTTGGAGTCTTTCTCCCGTAGCCATTTCTACCAGTTATTGTAATTTATGCAAAGGAATACTGTATATCTCCTTTTTATCTTTTACTGTTTTCTTGGCTTTCCCTTCCTTCCTTTTCTTCCTTCCTTCTTTTTTGTTTCCTAAGACTAGTCAATACATTTTCAATGCATGCTCATTTTGGGGGAAAAAAACTGAAACAAATCAATAATCAAGGTGGTCCCAGGTTAGTTCCCTATTTCCTTTGTAATATTATCACAGACACTCAGTGATACTAGGTTCCTGTTTCAGCCAAATTACCCACTCACAAGACAGGCCACCTTGGCAGCCTGTGTGACACCCTGTCTCCTGTCTCATGCCCTTAGGCATGCCCACGGTGCTTTCCTCCCCACATCCATTATTTGGTCTACTGTGCTCACACATGGCACTCCATCCTGCAAACCGAAGGAGTCTTTCCTTCCCATGAGCCCCAGGTGAGGCTCCAAACTCCTGCACATCCTATAAATCAGATGTCCTCAACTGGGTTTTTTTTTTTTTTTTCATTTTCTTTGTATCCTTATAAGGTTTTGTGTATTTCTCCCGGTATTTAGTTGTAGTCTACCTAATATTAGAGTTACTTGAGGTGCTCTTCCTATCCCCCCTTACCATAATGAGTTCTTAAGAGCAGAGATTCTTCTATTTTCCATTCATCAAAAAACGTAATATGATACCTCAGGTATTATAAGGATGTACAAAGAACTCTACCATTGTTAATATGCGCCCTCCATTTGATAATATATATCTTATACCACTTTGTAGGTACTTTTCAATTTTCCTTTTGGAAGTTGTTTTTAACTAACTTTTATCTGAGATTTCACAATTTAAGAATCTGATATTCCCAACAAGACTGATTCGTTCTTCGTGTATCCCACTTTGTAGTTATTCATTAAAGTTTAAAGTGGTTCAACACAGAACTTGCTCCCTCACTACTTCGATGCTGTAAGATTATTTTTTCAAAAGACTAGACCTATACACAAGCTAGTACAGCTGCCATCCAAATAGTCAACACAGAATGGAAAGCAAAGCTTTTCTCAAGGAAACAGATGAAGTCTGAGGTATCTGAAATGCTCCTGTATTACCATTACATGAGGATACTTATCCCTAAACAGCCTTCAAATGTTCATTTGTTTTTCTCTGTACTATTTCACACAGTGCTAGAAACATGTCAGGGAAACACTCTGTTCAACTAGTAGTCAACTAGGAAACATTTATCGAGAAACTTCCTCTTAACCAAATTAAATTACTCCTTTTGACACGAATGGAGAAGTAAAGGCAGAAGTGTAATGTTCCTTATTCCGTCTACCATGTTAAAAGCCAGAGCAAACAAACATTCATTCTTTTTAAAGCACTTCTGTTTTCACTAATTATAAAAGATATAATTTATATACCAAAGGAATGGCACTTTTGGTTTCCTCAATAAACTCATGGTTTAAATATTAATATGTCCTACCAATTGACAAAATCTGTTTTCTCATTTTAATAACATACACAGCATTTGTTTTCATTCTGTACCCGTTATATCACGCAGATTAATGGTGCTTGCTATTTCCACTTCTTACAACGTTGTCACTATGCATATTATATTGAACATATACCAGCTCAACATTTTACTGTAATTCTTTAGACAAATTACCAAAGGATATTTTAGTTTAAAAGACTATATGGACATATCCAATCTCCTGAACTATTGAAATATGTAAACACAACCGTTCAAATGGCAATATCTGCAGATCTAGAAAGAATAAAGTAAATGGCACATCCACAGTCATGCCTAATTAAAATCAAACAACTGTTTTTGATGTTATTATAGCTTATTGAATAAAATGATATTTGTTAAGGATTGAATTCTGAATCAGATTGCAAACAAAGGAGTCTTCTCTTATTTTGCTGATCTAAGAAGCAGCTGACTAAACAGAACTCAGAAACCGGTAAACACACCAAAGCCGGGAGAAAATTTGGAGGACAGCATTACGAGTCAAAGCTTGAAAGGTTTTTTTTAAGACTTTTTTTCTTTTTGAAAGCAATGAATTACTAAGTGTTTATATCATTTCTTTTCCATTTCTTTCCTTCCCTCCCACCTTCCACTCTGTAAAAATAATAAACATTCACAACTTAAAATGTACCTGTTGGAAGAGGCGCTGTGAGTTCTTCTTTCATGGAGTAATGGGATAATACACAACCCTTTGTAAGCACAATGTCATCCAGGGCAATATCACCACGGTGTCCTTTACCAACTCTACCTTCAAATTTGAGTTGGAAGTCCTCATCGCCTGACAGTGATACTTCTTTCCGCTGCCAGAAATTGCCTTGTTCTACAGTGAGGTTAAGTAGGACCTTTGTTTGGTTTGAGACTGATACCTGGATCAAGGTGAGTGCCCCAATGCCATTTCCATACATGTGATAATGAAAAATTATCTGTAACCAGAAATAGGAATATTGTATATAATTAGTACGATTAACTCCACTTTACTTTCAATTATATAGTATTGCCCTCTCCTTTATTAACAGACTCCCAAAGGGAAACTAGATCTGCATGCCCTGTTCTTTGAGTACTCTAATACTGAGTGAAGTCAGGACAGCCTTAAATCATAAGTTACGATCCATGGAAGACAGAGCAGTAAGAATCAAATAGAAATTTAGGTGGAAAAACTGAGCAGAGTTTATTTTCTTTTTCTGACTTCTAAATGGAGAATTTCCTACTAAACTCTTAAAGTCCACTGTCAAAGGAATAAAATATCATTAAAAAGTGATCCATCATCTAACGACTTTTCATGATGAAGCAATAGTAGGAACTAAAGACCATTTTCACTCTCATAAAATTTAAATCATTTTCTTCAAAATAGTAGAGTACTCTTATTCTATCACCTTCTTGCACTTGAAATACATTTTTAGATCTACAAGATCTTCAGGGCTCCTCTCTATGCCACCAAACCACCAGAACAGCAGTTATCCAAATTTAGCTGAAATGCTAGAAACATGATCTAAGAAAGCAGCCTTGGGCATTTCTCCCCCCACAAGAAAAATTAATATAAGTATTTTCAAAGATTAACATTTCAGTGTTTCAAAGACGGAGTTCACCAGATTTTTAGTAATTGTTACACCGAAGGGAAAATTCAGGGGAGATTCTAGCAGAAAGAACAGTGCAGGTTAGAAACAACAGGAACTCAGGGCACTTCTAAGCTTTTGTCTTGTCATGTGTATGAATGAGGGAACACAGTAAGGGGGAGTGATCCCCACACAGAAAAAAGGTATTTTTGAAACACTAGCAGTCACATATATTACACTCTAGAGAAAAAGAAATGAATGTGCTTAAGGGAAAAGAATTTGATTAAACAAAATATGCAACGCACACTTCAAAAAGCATCAACTTAGAATAAGGAAGCCATGTGAAGTGACTCTTCTCAAATTTCCTAGCTGATGAAGCCTTCAGGTGATCCAAAATTGTTTCTTCTGTTGACGAACCTTTCCAACACGAGCTCTGTGACCGTTATGACTTGTTCTGGGAGAGGACCCATGAAATCGGGTTCCATGACTCATTAGAGTAAGAGACCTAAGGGGCCTAGGGCCAACCTCTTGAACAGCATCAACAGACACCTGAGGAAACGGTCTGACACACATAACACATGTCTGTTTGGATCCCCTGCAGCCATAGACATGGTCTTCCTACGGTTCTGCCTTGTTTTGTCTTATTTGCGCAACAAATCTAAGGCCTAACTTTCAAGCGGCTGTAAATATTTCCCTGTCTTCTTAAGGCCATTTTTTGAATGATCCCGTGTGGTTAACATGCAAACAAAGATATAAACACCTCCATTTCTACCGAAAACATTTGATAATAACATAGTCTAATCGCAGGGCATTGTGAGGGAATTAAACTCTGCTAAGTATGAGATTCATCTAAAGAGGCATCTTCTCTGGAAATTTCAGAGTTACTCAAAGGTCTCATCTCTTCCCACATCAGTCTGTCTTTCCTCCCACCACCCACCCCTCAGAAGGAAGAAAAATCTTCAGTGTGATTTTGTTCTGCTTGAAGGTAGTCCACAAGGTCAAGTGACAGCAAGGATTTTCATGAAATTTGGGAGGTCACTCTGCTTACCTGATATACATATTTTTTATATATGAGCGACACAATCATTCCCAGCATGACCTTTCCTCACTTTTTTGTATTCAATCTATATTATAAATATTCATAAAATGAACCATTCATCATTAATTTTTTGACATTTCTTTTAGGCATATTTCATTATTCTCACACAGATGTTTAAAACAGTGGGGACTACAGTTCCAGGGAAAAATAGAGATGGATGAAATCCTGAGTTACTACAGTATGAAAAACAAACCTTGGAGCATTTTCAGGAAGCCTAAGTAGAAAAGCCAAAAAGCCAAGCTGGAATGCTACACATTTTATGTTTAATTTTTAATTAGCTTTCTAAGACTAAAACAAATTTGTAAATTTCAGAATATCTATGGACGTAGAGAGATTTATAGATAGAGACCTGACATATAAAATCTGGCGTGCTTGGGCTTTGCTTTGGAGGAAGTTATCAAGTACTTTGGAAAACAACAAAAACAGACGAGAAATATATTTAATTAAAATTCATTTTTTCTTGCCAAACTAATTCGATAAAGTTTAATGTTATTCTGTATAATTTGTTATATCTGCTTTAGACTGCTGAGGTATCGCTCTAACACTCTGATCTGATCATGTCACTCACTTGCAGAAAATTCTATCAAATGTGCCTCAAGAGATAATAGAAATGAGGTGAACCCCTGAGAGTTAAACTATGAAATCAACTTGCGATGAGACAGAAAAACTTCCAATACCAACTAAAAGTTTAAGATGTTTAAAACCATGACAGTGGTAGGAAGTGAAGGCTTCTCTGTACAAAAGAGAGGAGCAAGCATCTGAAATGGGTGCAGGTAATTTGGGGAGCCTTGGAGAAAAGGTTTAAAATGTCTCCTTTCAAAGGTTAGGGCTCTGTGGTGGAGGCAGGTACACAAGAATATTATATTCTGAAGACAATAAAGATTTCAATCATACTATTTTCTTCCAGCCTAATTCTTTGATGAGCTGACAGCTTTCTGAAGGTAATTTGCTTTCCTTTCAGTGTTCAGACACCGCAAACCCACTAGTTGGAATATGTGTGTTCAGATCTTAAGGAGGTCACATTTCTCATTGTAAATACAAATGGCACATTTATTCATAGACCATTCTCTGGTAAGCAAGACTCTTGTGAAGTCATCTCCGAGTGGTTAATTTACATTATATGTAAAGCTAAGTTTAGATACTAACTCGGCTGACTCAAATCCTTTGTGAAATAAAAGCAATCAATAAAGAAAAGTGAAGGACCTGAAAATACACAGTCATCATTGAGGCCGGTTGTCCCAAAGAGCCATACAATCCTATTTATACTTTTAAGAGTACTAACATTTTCCTTAGAGTTCCACAGGATAATGGCCAAGCCAACTTTTTTTCTTGCCTGCAGAAGTTCTTCTACCTTTTTGAGGGCTAATTTTAGTCTTTCCTTTTTCATGAAGACTTCTTCAACCATAAAGTTGAAAAAGCCAGTATAAAGTGGCTCCAAATATCTCTAATATTCATTCTGGGGAATATTTAACTATATACTACTTGAATTTTCTTTCTGATGGTGGAATTCTCATAATTCCAGTAAGTACTAAATTCCCTGAGGGGAAGCAACTGCTTTTTACTTCTTTTGTACTATCCATAGTTTACGGATAACAGCCATGAAGTTTTCCTGTGGTTTCCAAAATTTGAGTATCTGTGGAATTTATCAATAGGATAAATTCTTCCCGCAGTCCTAATAATCTTATATCCTTACTGTACTTTCTCCTTCCCATACATATCCTAGGTTGAAGAAATTCAAACTCAGCTTTGGTCTGGTCCTGGACATTCCATTTTCTCTATTAGCTCTCTCAGCAGTTACAACATTTCTGTGTTTTTGTGTTTTGTTTTGTTTTTTTCCTTACCTTGCAGTTTTTGCTTTTTCTACTTATGACTGGGCTTGAAATTCTGGCTGCTCTCATGGGCTGCTGAGGAAAGAAGCTCTTTATGAAGATGTATTGACCAGAGGAGTTTCTTAAGGTGTGATCAGCGGCTGGCTCTGTGCCTACAGCAGGGATGCTGCTAGCTTTCAGATTCCAGTCAAAGTCATCGTCCTGTTCCTGCTCCCAAGAACAAAGGTCAAATTCAAAATCACAGCGCACACTGGAGGTACCTGGAAAACATTTCCCAATTTATGGTAGAGAGAAAAAGGAAATTAGCTGACTTCAAGATATGCAATCCAAAATTACAGTGATCTTGACATATCATGTAACATTCAACACCTTAGAAGATTATCCTGACACTAGCAGTAAAATAGAATATTTTAAACCTATGTTTAATCATTAATGTTTTGGCATTTTACTGATTTGGAAAAGACTTAGATATCCAATAAATGCAACCAAATTTAACATTAAACTAGCAAAACCTCAAAGTGTTAAGTTACCAAAGATTTTGAAAGCTATTTAATAGTTTGTCTACAAACCTTTTTATCTTTCAACAGACTTGTTCTTAACAATTACCCATGAAAACTTATAGTGACAAAATCAACCATTATCTTAAGTCATTTTTGTTGGCAAACTGCAAACCAGTTGCAACATGAATTGAGCTAATAGGTTCAGGTAAAGTAAAAGCTGATTATCTAGAGAGGCTTGGGAAGATGTGGGAGTAGGACAGTTTGCAATTGGTTACTACTTAGTTTTTAGAAACTAAGGTTTCCCAGAGTTAAAATTCTTATAAATGTAATTAAGATGTTAAAATGGCTCGGAAGCAACTATGTAAGAAAGTAAGAGATGCATAAAAAGGCATAAGGATGAAAATACATTTTTGTTGAGGGAAAAGAAAGTAATTCGTCCTAAAATGAAATTGGTTATTTAGAGACAGAAGGCTTACAACAAAATCTGTATTGAAAAAGAAAAAAAAAAAAAAAACTTGTAAAATATTTGTAAAGGGGAATCTCTGAAAAATGTTTTTCCAGGGTCAGGACTGACTAGGATTGGAATAAATGAGTTTTAAAAGTACACTGGTATAAAATTGAAATTTGGCTTTTTCTCTGCTAAAAAGACAAAGTTTTCTTGGATTATTGCTTTGCCCTTAAATTGTAAGCAAAGTTTCTGTTTTGTCTTTATCGGGTTTTTGACTACATGAAATAGTTAAAACTTCTCAAAATTAAAGGAACCAAGTTTTGCTAACAACTAGATAACCCCATGTTTTTGCCTATGAAATCCCTTGTTACCACCTTGGTTAAATAAATAATGAAACATTAAGTTTTATAGTGATCTGTGATTCTATTCAGGCATGTGCTTCTGATATTTTTAACACATTTCCCAAACATTCAAATTCTGAATAAAGTCTTTTTGGCTAAAAGAAAAAAGAATATTTTAGTTTGCTACACATAGCTATTTCCATGGCTTGTGCAAATTTATTTCTCCGCAATTTTGGTTCCCAGTCCCAAAATCAATGAGAATATATTTTGGCATCATACACATTTCCTCCTCCAAACACCTATTTGGTCAATGAAATTTTATTTTTTCTTTCTTCTCATCTTTGCTCTTCGGGTCCTGGTAGGGAATTTAGGAAGCTTCTTATTCTATTCAATACAGTTTGGCTGGGGAAATACTGCCTAAAGCAAAAGTTATTAATCACTGAAATTGTTTTTGTAAAATATAATCCTCATTTGAGAGATGAGAAAATTGTGAAATAGAAAAGGTAAAAGTGTGCTAATTGGAATTTATTATAATAAGTTGCAGAAATTAAATATGTTAAGTTGCATGAAATACCAACTATCTCTCCTAGATTCCTAAAAATATTTTATTACAAGCATTGTTTAAGTGTTTTCATCCACTTCCAGGACATCAAGAATGATTGAGTTCAACGATGACTTTATTGATTTTCTGCCTAATGGATCTATCCATTTCTGATAGATGGGCATAGAAATCTCCAACTATGATAGTGGATTCATCTATTCTTGCAAATCTATTATTTTTTGTTTCATGTTGTTTGACATTCTATTAGGTGTACACATTAGGGATTGTCATGCCTCCTTGGGGCAGTGCCTCCTTTATTGTTATATAATACCTTTATTTGTCCTTGGTAACTTTAAAAGTTTTTATTTTACCTTCACTTCTTCTCCAAGGCTCTCTTTTACTTTTGTAGATTTGAGTTTCTGATTTAGATTATTTTCCTTCCTCTAAAAACGTAACTTTTTTATTCAAAGTAGGTTTTCTGGCAATAAATATATATATAATTATATATAAAAGTGTATGTATAATTATATATAAAAGTATATATATAATTATATATAAAAGTATATATATAATTACATATAAAAGTATATATATATAATTATATATATATAAAATTTTCTCAATCTGTGTTTGAGAAAGTGAAAGAGTATTTGTCCTTCACTTTTGAAGGATAATTTCATAGGGTATGAATTCGAAGATGGTAACTCTTTGTTGTTTTTCCCCCACAACACTTTAAATGTTTCAATCTACTTTCTTCTCATTTGTGTAATTTCTGAGAAGTATAATCCTTACCTTTGTTCTTCTATAAGTAAAGTGTCTTATCCCTCCGACTTCTCTAAGGATCTTACTTTGATTTTCTGTAGGTTGGAAATGATATGCATAGGTGTAAGGGTATTGTGGTTTTTTGGTTTGGTTGTTTTCTGTTTTATTTTGTTTTGTTTTGCATTTATCCTGCTTCATGTTCTATGCTGTGGTTTTGTGTCCAACACTCATTTAGGGGAAATTCTTAGTCATTGTTTTTCCAAATGTTTCTTCTGTTCCTTTCTCTCTTTCTTGTCCATGTGGTATTCCCACTACACGTTACACCTTTTGTTGTAAAGTCCTTGAATATTCTGTTGTGTTTCCTCAGTCTTTGTTCTCTCTGCTTTTCAGTTTTGGAGGTTTCTATTGTGATGTCCTCTAGCTCAGATATTGTTCTTCCGCTGTGTCCAGGCTACTAATAAGCCCACCAAAGCCATTCTTCGTTTCTGTCACAGTGGTTTTGATCTCCAGGATCTCTTTCTGGTTCTTCGGATCTGCCCCTCTCTATCGACATCGCCCATCTCTTCTTGCATGCTGTTTTGGCCGCTAGAGGTCTTAGCATGCTGATCATAGTTTTCTTAGAGACCTGGTCTGAGAATTCCAACATCCTTGCCATGTCTTTTTCTGATGCTTCTTCTCTCTCTTCAAATTATGGATATTTGCCTTGGTGTTTTGGGGGTTTTATTTTGTTTTGTTGTTTTTGCTTTTTGCCTTCCAGCAGGCCATGTGATATTTTCTTGATAAGTGGACATGATAAAGGAACTGCTGTAAATAGGCCTTGATGTGGGGAGAGGGGAAGTATTCTATAGTTCTGTGATTAGGTTTCAGACTTTTAGTAAACCTGTATCTCTGGACTGTGAACTTCACCAGCATTTCTCAGTGTTTTTCTCCTCCCCTTACGTGGAACAGGACATCTAGAGAGGGTTAGAAATGGAGATTTCCCTTCCACCGGGTGAGTTAGGCTCTGAGAATACCCTGGCAGTTTAGGCTTTCATTATCTGAGGGAATGCCTTGTGAGGAAGAGCAGAGCGCTCTGTGATACCTCAAAATGGTTTTTCCCCTTCCTACTGTTGGAAGCAGGAGCGCATTTTTCTCCGATATTTACTGGGAACCTGGTCAAACTCTTCACAATATTATATCTATACACAATATCATAGGTTAAAAATATCAACCTCACAATATTATAGGGTTTCCTGATAAGTGGGTTTCCTGAAGTTTTCAACTCTTGGGCTTGTCCACATGGCAACTCCAGCACTTCATCAATGCCAATTCACATTTCCCACCTGGGTGCTGGTTCCATTAGTGGATTCTGCTCCCAAGTCTCTAATCCGCTAATGTGTGACTCCTTGGGTTCACCCGACTCTCTTCAATCTCGGGGACATTTGCCCTGTGCCCTCCTTTCTTTTATGGATTCAAGAAGAGTTCTTGATTTTTTAGTCTCTTCAGCCATTGACTTGTTAGAGCAGCGGTATGACCTCCAAAATCATCATATACAGCACTGGATAGTAGGAACTACACAAACATCTTCCTATAATTCTGCTGGTAAATTATAAAGCTAATGATATAGTGATGATGTAAAACTGAGCATTGTATTACTAAGAACCTGTATCTTATAAAATTGTATGTTTAGGATACTTTTAATGTTCTTTATTATTTTTATTTTTTTTATTTTAATGTTTTTTTATTATTTTATGTTAGTCACCATACAGTACATCCCCGGTTTCCAATGTAAAGTTCCATGACTCATTAGTTGCATATAACACCCAGTGCACCATGCAATACGTGCCCTCCTTACTACCCATCACCAGCCTATCCCATTCCCCCACCCCCCTCCCCTCCGAAGCCCTCAGTTTGTTTCTCAGAGTCCATAGTCTCTCATGCTTCATTCCCCCTTCTGATTACCCCCCCTTCTTTATCCCTTTCTTCCCCTACCGATCTTCCTAGTTCTATGTTCCATAGATAAGAGAAATCATATGGTAATTGTCTTTCTCTGCTTGACTTATTTCACTTAGCATAGTGAAATCATGGAAGGAACCGAGATGCCCTTCAACAGATGACTGGATTAAGTAGTTGTGGTCCATATATACAATGGAATATTACTCAGCTGGAGGAGATAATGCTAATGTTCTTTATTTTTAAATGCATGACGCAGCATAAAGCTAATGAGCAATCTGATCTTAAGTAATAAAATGTACAGGTTAGAATCTTTATTAAATTCTCTCTGAATATTAAAGTGAAAAAATCTTAAAAATCTTAATTGTATGTAAGGTGGTGCCCCCAAACTTAAAATACTTAAGAAGCATCTAAGTTGCAGCATGTTGATAAGTACTTATATAAAGATTTGTCTCTTCAACAAAGCTCATTTGAACAAGTACTCAAATATTTCAGATTTAATGTAAATGAGAGTAGGAATGATTCTGTCACCAAAGCTCTCAGGGACCTGTTACTCAGTGCACAGGCCAAAGGAAGACAGGTGCACATCCCAGCTGAAGCCACAGGAATTCTGGGACAAAGATTCTACACTATTCTATTACACCAGACTCTTTAAGAATCTCTAAATTGTGCTAGGCATCAAAATTGTTCTTTGTTTATGGATTCATTCTTACAGTTACCATAGATCAGATACAATTGTTTAAATACACAAAAATAACTTCTTTGTTATTTGTAACTAATAAAGTGGAAAATTTGAAAATACATGGGTCTTTACCATTGTTTCGATACCATTTTGGAGTGTAAAGACCACTAAGATGAAAGCTAATTTTATCACATCTTCCAGTAAAAAAACTTGCCCAATCATGAAGAATGGCCTAAAACAACTTTCAGCTTTTGAAATCACTAAAAATTAATTAAGAAAGCATCAAGACTAATATGCTTTTTAAAATGGTTTAACTTAACAGCCAGGCTAACACTGATTTTTAATACTTTCAAGGATAGAGAAAATTTCTCTGTCATAATTCTGTCACCAAATGATCAGAATGGCATTTTCTAACCAATTGCTGATTCGATTTTAAAATTGCATTTGAAACATTCTGGTAATTTACTCTCTCCTACAATAGAGTGTAATAGTCTCTTTTGCTTTAGAATACTAAAGCTCTCCTAAGTATCCTTTCAGAGGCCTGGGAGGTAAATACTTTAAAATAATGAATCCCAACTCAGCATCAAGTTTAGAATCTGAACAGTTGTTTTAATTAAAAATTACAAAACAAAGTAACTAATTCAGTTGACCTTGTGTTGGAAAATTTAGCAAGTCACGAGGACTAGATTGCCATATAGACCAGCATCCAGAAAGGCCACTTGTATAAAAAATGATGTGTGCTGGGGAAAATCAGATTTGTTCTGTTTTAAAAATCACACAAATGCTGCTACATGAATTTCTATCATGTATTTTTCTTTTGATATTTACTATTGTTTTGAAGATACATTTCTTTGGAAAGTTTAATTCTAAGGTATCAGTGGAGAGAATACAATAAGCAGGCATAAGTTGTTTGCATTTCACATCACTGTGGTGAGAGGGAACAACTTATAATTTCCTATTTCACAATTTCCCATGGATGCCAGGTGAGAAAAGCAGCAAACAGGCTTCTGTGCAGATGCCAATTCCTGTCATTTCAGGGAGCAATTAATGCCAGCACTAGACAGGTGTGCCATCAGGAAGACAATGATCCCCTTTGTCTACAGCTGTATCATCCATCAAATCAGCTTCTACCTTTCTAAATGCTATAATTTTTTCATCCATCGCTATCTTCACGAGCACGAAATATCAGTTTCATTATAAAAAACTCGTAATTTTGAAAGACCATAACCTAAATCCTTTTAAGAACCAACCATAGAATTCCTAAAATTAAGATCTCATCATTCTATTCAATTATTCATTTAGCATAAATTTATTGAGCATATGCAATAAATAAAGCACATTTAGGAAGCTAAAAAAAACTAACTGCAAAGGGGGCTACTTTGTATTGACCGTAATGTGTGTCAGGTTCTCAGCATTCTCTTTAGTTAGGTTATTTTATTTAAGTCCCACAACATCTCAGTATAATACTTATTTTTAGTTTGCTTGATGAGAAAGTTGAATTTCAGAGGATGATACTAAGCAAAGTATCACCTTGTAAGTAGCACAACTATGAATTGAAGAATGATATAAACAGAACCCTGACCACTACTCCCCTTTATAATGTGATATGCAGTGCTCCAGTGTGGGGGCTGCAAAAAACAAACAAACAAATAAATCTACACATACTACAGGATAAGAAACTGTATGTGTCTATGAGGAAATCCTCGAAGAGATCTCTTTGTCTATAGGAAGGCAGCTGTGAAAAGATGGCAGCCATCAACTTTGGCTTGATCCTTCTTGAGGCAGGAGGGTGCGGTTTATCAATTCTTTAACTCTGTTCATCTAAACATGAATGTCCTATGGATGTCAATTTGGAAGGAGGTTCATTCAAAGGAAGAAGGTTCTGTAGTCAAATAAATATGATGAATCCTATCAATTATATCCCTCTTCGGGAGATTTAAAAATACACGAGCATATTATTAACACACTAGCTCTGAGAATTCCCACAATATGGAAGCTATTTCTTTATATAACAAAGAATATTCCCAACCTATCTAAGGAAGCTATGTATGTATTTATTTATTATTTAGTAGAACCATGAATATCGTGTAGATTAACATTGATGATGTACAAGTTTTACAAATGCCATTAAAATAAACAAGAAAAAGGCATAATTGGAGAAATTAGTTTCCAGTTATAAATGGGGCACTTTCTCAGCTTTGTGACTTTGGAGATTGTATTAGCTTCTTAGTGCTTCCATAATGAAGTATAATAAAATGGGTAGCTTTAAACAATAGAGATTTATTCCCTCAAAGTTGCTAAGGCTAGCAGTCTGAAATCAATGTGTCTGCAGTGCCATGTTCTCCCTGATGGCCCTAGTGGAGAACACTTCCCTGTCTCTTTAGAGTTTCTCATGGCTACTGGCAATCTAAGCATTCTTTGGCTTGTAGATACATCCCTCCAATGACATGGCATTCTCTCTGTGTGAGACACCCAGAGGGAGGGTGTCTAGGTCCATATTTCTCTCTTCTTAAAAGAATAACAGTCATTGGGCTAGGGCATACCTTAATCTAGTATGACCTCATTTTAACTCAATACATCTGCAAAGACCCTGCTTCCAACTAAGGTCACATTCACAGGTTCTTCGTGGATATGAGTTTTGGGAAGACACTATACAACCTGGTACTGGAATGATTACGTTTTTAAAGTGACTCTCTCAGATTGTTTCTCAGAGTCCATAGTCTGTCATGAGAAACAAACTGAGGGCTTCAGAGGGGAGGGGGGTGGGGGAATGGGATAGACTGGTGATGGGTAGTAAGGAGGGCACATATTGCATGGTGCACTGGGTGTTACACGCAACTAATGAATCATCGAACTTTACATCAGAAACCAGGGATGTACTGTATGGTGACTAACATAATATAATAAAAAATATTTAAAAAAAATAAAGTAACTCTCTTGGGCTTTTGAGGTATATAATCACATCATTAGAAAATAATTATAATTTAGTGTTACTATATTTCATTTTACACCTTACATACTACCTAGAACCGGAACAAGAGTGTTAAATAATAATAGTAAACACTCTTAATATAATCCTGATTTTAACGAAAATATTTCATTGTCTCCTTCAATTTGTTCAATCATCTGTAAGATGTTAAAGTTCTATCATTCTATATATTACAGAAATGGGTGTTAAATTTAAATAAATATTTTCAGCATCTCTCAGTTTGTTACAATTTTTTCAGTGGTTTATCTGGTTAAATGGACAGTGTGTTACTTCCTTTAAATAGTAGGATCTTCACCTCAAAGTGTATGATATAATGATTCTATTGCTGAATTTGGCTTGCTACCATTTCCAGTTCTTCTACATTTATATTCACAGGGAGGTTGAACTATAGTTTTCTCACTTTTCTAATTTTTTGGAGGCTTCATTATCAGTGATATATTAGCTTCATAAAATAAATTCAGTCATTTTATATGGTTAGAATAGTTTCTCTTTGTCATTATCAGTTCATTAAAATGTGATAGAACCCTGTAGTATCTATCTCAAGAGACAAAATTGAAGGACATTTATTGATAACTTTATTTGACAGTTAATGGTCTACTCAGGTTTTCTACTTCATTAGTTAATTTTGGTCATTTTTCTCATAGAGAATTAACTATTTCATTGACATTTTCAAGCTATTACAAAGTTATTGGTTTCTATATGGTTATTAATTCCCCTTCAACAAGGCTACATTTTTTCAAATGTGTCTTTCTCCTTTTTTTTAATTAAAAATCGGTGTTTTGTCTACTTTGTCTACTTTTTAAAAAAGCACACTTTAGAATTTATCATTTGAATTGTTTGTTTTCCAAACTATTACTTCTTTCTCCTGAGTTTCTTAGTACTATTTCATTTCTTATGAATTTTTATTTTTAAATAATTTCAAACTTATAGAAAAGTTGTAAATATAGCATAGTACCACAAACCCTTTCGCCATTTAAATAAAATAAGGGAATAACTGTTCTGAATAATAAATTCATTCTAAAAAAAATCAACAACTTGGAAGAAATGAGAAAATACCTGTAAAAAACACCTTAAAACTGAAACAAATCTGAATCAGACTCTATCCATTACAAAAACTGAATTCATAATAAAACATTTCCCACACACGCAAGTTTAATCTCAGATGGCTTCATGGGTGAAATCTATTGAACTTTTAAGGGTGAAATTGTATCAACTTACACAAACTCTCTCAGGATAAAAGGAAAAGAGAACTCTTCCCAACTCTCCTAATGAAGCCAGTATAATGCCAATCCCAAAGGCAGACAAGCAACTACAAGAAATTTACAGACCAATATCCCCCAAAACACAGGTGCAAAATCTTTAACAATACATTTTATCAAAGAATGTGTTTGACTTAATGTTCAAAAATCAAATAATATAATTCATCACTTTAACATAAAAGGAAAAAATCATATGATCTTCTCATCTAGATGCAAGAAAAGCACTGATAAAATTCAACGCTTCATTATGTTAAACCTTCATGTAAACTAGCAATAAAAGGGAACTCATTCAAACTGAAGAAAGAGATCTGTGAAGAACATACAGCTAGTTTCATACTTAAATGTGAAATACTGCAAAATTCCACCCTAAGACTAGGAACTGGATAAGGTAGTCCAAAAGCACCTCTTTTATTCAACAACTGTCCAGAAAGTTCTAGTCTATGCAATAGGAAAAGAAAATCATATTGAATTGAAAAGAAAACATATAAAAACACATAAATTAATAAGTTGTCTACATTAAAAAATTCTAAGAAATCTATAGCGCAACTACTAGACCTCTTAAATTTGATAGGGGTTGCAGGATACAAGGAAAATATATAAAAATCAATTGTATTTCTACAAGTTAGCAGCAAAAACTTACAAGTAGAAATTAGAAAATAATTTTATTCACAATAGTATGAAAAGAATAAAGTACTTGACAATATATATTAAAAAAACATGTCTATACTGGACTGGCCTATACAGGATGTCTACACTGGAAACTGAAAATACTGTTGAAAGAAATTAGGGAAGACCTAAACAAATGGAGAAGTGTACCACTGAAAGACTCAGTATCATTAACATGCAGTTTTTCTCCAGTTTCTTTTATACATTCAATATGATCCTATCTGAAATCCCAGAGAATCTCTTTGTAAAAATGATCAGGTATATAGTAAATATGCAGACACGTAATGGAAAGGAGTGTGAGAGAACATTTTTGGGTGATAGAAATGTTTTATATTTGTGATATATGTGCATGCATTTGTCAAAACATCAAATTGTGATGTGTGTACTCTACATTTTACCTTAGAACAAATATCAAATTCTAATTATTTAGCTTGCTTCTAACAGTGATGTATGTTGACAGTTCTGAAATTGAAATGCCTTCTGCATATTCTAGATTTGAGCAATTAAATAAAACATTAAAATTGGTGCTAGGCTGTTGCTGTTGTAGATGAAGGTGACAAATATGAAGACGTATTGGATTAAAATTGGTGGTATCCATGGTGGATGGATGGATAAATGGATGGGTAGATGGAGGGCTGGATGGGTAGACTGATAGGTAGGTAAATAGATAGGTAGGTAGGCAGGTAGATAGACAATAGGCAGGGAAATACATAAAGACACATGTGTACATATGCATATATTTATTAGCTCTGTCCACTGAGAAGGCCAAGAAGCAATGACACGTTGCAAAAAATAATCTTGATTTTTAAGATATCATTCTCCACTGAAAAGAATCAGGGTTCGTTGGAGCTGATATCAAGTCTGGGGAAGAAAGAAGTATAAGAGAAGATTGGGATAGTTTTTTGTGCAAGATAAAAGGATGTGATCAAAGAATGATGAACACATTTGAAAAGTTCATAGAAGATAGTTTACAAGAGTTCCTATCAGCCTAATCTGGAATAATTTGATAATCAGAATAAATCATGATAATTAATTATAACTCTTTGGATGAAATTTAAATCTATGAGACCATAATAATATAAATAAATAACAAGTAAAGAAACAAAGCAAGGGAAAAGCTCTTCTTTATTCTAGAAAACCAATTTATGTGAAGACATAAGAAAATCGTCAGTGGGCTACATGACCCAGCATCCCACTTTTGGGTATATCCAAAAAAACTGAAGTCAAGGACATGAAGTGATAGCTGTACTCTGATGTGCATTGTGGTACTATTCACAATAGTTATGATATGGAAACAACCTAAATGTACACTGATGGAAGACTGGATAAAGAAAAGGTGGTACTTACATAAAATGGAATATTATTTAGCCATAAAAAGGAAATCCTGCCATATTTGACAACATTGTTGAATTTGGAACATGCTAAGTGAAATAAGTCAGTCATAGAAAAATACTGCATGATTCCACTTATGTGAGGTATCTAAAATAGTCAAACTCAAAGAAGCAGAAAGTAGAGTGGTGATTGCCAGAAGCTGCAGAGAGGAGCAAATGGGGAATTGCTGTTCAATGGGTATAAAGATTCAGTTATGCCAGGTGAAAAAGTTGTAGAGATCTACTATACAATATAGTGCCTACAGTTAGCAATACTGTATTTTGTCCCCTTAAAAAACTGTGGAGGATAGAACTCATGTTATAACTGCGATGGATGGATGGATGGATGGATGGATGGATGGATGGAAGGAAGGAAGGAAGGAAGGAAGGAAGGAAGGAAGGAAGGAAGGAAGGAAATCAATCAATCATCGGTTGATTGTTTGACAAGGGCAGCATAGTCTCATAGTCGCTGGTATTTGCATATAAAATAATAATTATTTTAGAAGAATTACTTTATAGTAGAGAGATGTGACTGACTATACCTTAACCAGTTGTTCAAAGTAAACATCAGGAATATTAGCACAAAACAACACCATGCCTCCTGATACGATGCACTGAGAAGGACCCATGGTTACATCTGTGGTATTTTTTTTTTTTAAAGATTATTTATTTTCAGAGAGAGAGAGAAAGCATGAACAGGGGGAGGGGCAGTGGGACAGAGAATTTCCAGCAGACTCCCCACTGAGCAGGGAGCCCAACATGGGGCTTGATCCCAAGACCCTGAAATCATGACCTGAGCTGAAGTCAGATGCTTAACCAACTGAGCCACCCAGGAGCCCCTATATCTGTGATATTCTTGCTAACACACTGAACATTTTATCTAGTTGTAAGAATTAATGACAGAGAAGTGATCAAAACTATCACAATGATTGTGAATATTTCTATTTTTATTTAATTCAGTACGGTTTTATTTCACATATTTTGAAGCTCTATTACACATTTACATTTCTGACGTAACTTCTTGATAACTGACTACTTTATCATATTTGTCCTTTTATCATTTGTAATTTTTTCAAAAGTCTTATATTAATTTAGGTACTATGTATATATTATATTTGTTGTCTTTAACAGAACAAGTTTAAATATAAAGTCAGAGATAAGTTGAAAGTCAAAGGTTGGAAAAATATACAACAAATTGTTGTATCATGCTTTTTTAACCAATCAGAAATTTTCACCTTTAAATTGATATAGTTAGGCTGGTTACATTTGATATAAATGTTTTGACAAGATTTAGATCTTTCATTTTATCATTTTTTTCTGTTTTTTTAAATTATTTTTTCCCATTTGTGATTTATTATTCTCTTTCTCCTGCGTTCTTTTGAATACTTTTAGTATTCCATTTTAACTCTTCCACTGGGTTTTTAACTGTATCTCTTTACATTTTAGTGTTGGCCTAGTGATTGCATGTGCATACTTCACTATCACTATCTAGGGTTGATACTGTTCTTCATGCAAAATTTTACGAACCTTGGTACACCTTAATTCCACTCACCTCCTGTTCCTTGTGATATTTTTGTTATATTGATCTGTGTAGGATATAAAAGGTGCAAAGAAAATGTATCTTTTCTTTAGAAAAGTCATGTATCTCCTAAAGAAGTTAGAAGAAAAGAGAAAATGTGGTTTTGTATAGTTACCCACATAATTATTATTATCTTCATTCCTTCCTGAAGATTCAAATTTCAATCTAGTGTCATCTACTTTCAGCTTGAAACATGTCCTTTAACATCTTTTACAGAGCATGCTGATGTATACTGATACCTCTTTTCATTTATCTAAAAATGTATTTACTTTGCCTTAATTTTTGAAAGATATTTTTTCTAGATACAAAACTCTATATTGGGATATCTGAGTGGCGCAGTCGGTTAAGTGTCTGCCTTTGGCTCAGGTTATGATCCCATAGTCCTGGGATTGAGTCCCACATCAGGCTCCTTGCTTAGCAGCGAGCCTGCTTCTCCCTCTGCTTGCTCCTCCCCTAACTGCTCAGTCTCTCTCCCTCTGTCTCTCTGGCAAATAAATAAAAATACTAAAAAAGAAAAGAAAACTCTATGTTGATAGTTCCTCCCCTCCTCCCCCATTTTAGCAATTTAAATATATTCTTCCAATATCTTAAGGCCTGTTTTTAGTTTTTGTTATTCTGATGAGAAGATTACAAGCGTATGATTGTTCTATTTTATATGAATTTTTTTTCTGGTGTCTTCCAAGGTTTTCTCTCTCTTCTTATTTTGTAGTGATTTTCATTTACTTTGTCTTAATCATCCTAATCTACTTAAATTGATGTTTTCCACAGATTTGGAAAGGGTTTGATAATTACTTGTTTAAATATTTTTCTGCCTCATTTTCCCCATTTCCTTGTGTTTCTTCATTAACATGTATATAAGAATATTTGATGGGGTCCTGTGGAACTTTATGGCACTGATCAAGTCCTTTTCATTTTTTTTTTCCTCTTCTTAGATAACTTCCAATTAGATCTGTCTTCAAGTTCAATGATCTTTGTTCAGTTGTCTCCAACACGCCTTTAAGTCCATCCAATAAACTTTATTTCAGATAATGTACTTTTTAATTCTAGAAGTTCCTTTTGGTTCTTTCTTCTATTATTCTTCCTTTTCCCTTTTCCTCCTCTCTTTACTTTACCTCCCCCTCTTCCTTCTTCCTCATCTTTTTCTTCTCCTTATTCTTCAATTTCATGTCTCTGCTGAGGTCCTCATTACCTGTTTTTTCATTACGGCTATATTCTTATTTAAATCCTCAAACACATTTGTAATACCTGCTTTAAATCCCTTGTATGCTAAATCTAAGTATTCCATTATTTTGGGCTCCAGTTTTGTTTTTTTTTTTTTAAGATTTTATTTATATATTTTAGAGAGAGGGAGCACATGTGAAGAGGAGCAGAGGGAGAGGGACAACCGTAGAGCCTGATGTGGGGCTCAATCCCACAATTGTGAGACCATGACTTGAGCCAAAATCAAGAGTTGGACACTCAACCAACTGAGCCACGAGGTGCCCCAGGCGCAATTTCTATTGATTTCTTTTCTTCTCTTAAATGTACATTAATTTTCCTGTTTCTTGATATGTGTAATTTTTTTTCTTTTTACTTATATGGTAAAAAAATGATAGATGATACATTGTAGCAAATTAGAGTTACATCATGTTCCTTAAAAATGTGTTACGTTTTTTACAGTTAATTCCTGACAGATCCTTTTCATCTAATCAAGCTATATTTCATTATTACTTCAGTTAGGTATACTAAAATTCTCCACTTAACCCTAGATTATGCTCCTTATTCATAACTTGGAGACTTACTGTGATCTCATTTGAATGTTTGAAGTGTTTAGCATCACCTTTCAACACTGGTTGTACTGGAACTTTCATATGTCTCCAAATTGCTTGCCTCTGGAATAAATATTCAGTCCTCAGCTCAGCAACATATCATCTCTCCTTAGAGGGTTGTACCATGTGCACATAGAGTCTAACTCTCAGCCACAGACCTGTGGTTAATCCCCACAAAATCTCTTAAGGCAACCACAGGGACCAATTCCCTTTTCTCAGATAATCAGTCACTTCAGCAGCCAACAATTCTAATCCGTCTCTCAACTTAGTGACACTGCTATTATTTTTTAACTCTACCTCTTCTCTGTGATACAAAAATTTCCTCACACAGAAATCTGTGACAATCTTGGGGCAATCATGAAGCTCGTGTTTTGTATTCCCGTCTCTCAAGAATCAAAGTCCTAAGCTACAAATTGTGTAATGACAGAAAACATTTGTCTTGTATATTACATCTCATTCTATAGTTGTTTTTGACAAAGGAACAAGAACAGGTTTTTCTTTTGATAGATGGAAGCACAAGTTCTTCCTAATATTATATTCTAATGTCGTAACTTTTCTGATTCCTTTATTATTTTGTTTCAATAAAAGTATGCAAATACGCACACTTCTTTTATGTTATGATATTTAAACTTTTCATATTAATTTTTAATCTTTTACATATGTTGTTTTAATTGTAGTATATTAAATGCATATTTATTTCTCTTTTATTCAGTGATTATTTAAAAGAGTAAAAAATATGTATCTAATTGCCCTGGCATTTTAGCTTAAACTTTAAAATTAATATTTGGTTTTACCATATTTTCAGTAAATAATATGACCTATGTAATTTCTATAATAAATGTATTATATTGTCTCCTAAATTGTGACAAATTTGTAAATGTATTAAATATGGTTAAAAGGAATACTTTCGCTTCTAATGTTCAAAGTTCCATATGTAGGTATTAATTTAATGTTGTCTATCATACTTTTCAAATACTCTATGCCTTTTTAACTTTCAAGTGACCCTTCAACAACACGAGTTTGAGCAGTGTAGGTCCACATATACATGGATTTTTTTCCTATAAATGTACTTTATGATTTTCTTCATAACATTTTCTATCCTCTACCTAAGTTTAACATATAAAATATGTGTTAATAAACTGTTTATGTTATTGGTAAGGCTTCCAGTCAATTGCAGGCTACTAGTTAATTTTAGGGGCAGTAAAAATTATATGGGGATATTAAAATGCATGTGTTTGTGTGTGTGAGGGGGTCATCATCCTTGACTCGTGTTTTTCAATGGCTAACTGTAATGAATTAACTAGTTAATGTGTAAGCTTTTTAATCTAATCAGAAAAATAGAGATATTTTGAAATAGGGTTCAACATATGGAACTTCACATTTTTCTTGTTATTCTGCAAATAGTTTAATTTTATATATTTAGTTATTCTATTGGAGGAAGAAACTTCAAAATTACATCTTCATTTTAGATTTCCCCTTTAAACATTCAATTTTGATTCTGAAATTAATTTTTAATTGACTAATCTTTCACTAATCATCAATAATTGTCCATGTTTTTATTCACTTACATCAATGCCTACACTTATTTAAAGATCATTATCAATACTTTGATAAAACTTAGTTCTTAATTAATGTAACTCAATTTTTAAGTAGTTAAATACTTCTAATTTTATGAAAACCATATATCCTATATATTGACTATAATTTGTTTTACATATGCCCTATTGTCCTATTCATCATAACCAATTATGTACAGTAATAATTTTCATCCTCTGTTGTATCTATTATTTCCTCTCAAGTCTTTCATCCCTTTGAACACTTTTTCTCTGTCCTAAGATTTCAAATTGGTTCTCTTTAGCAATAATTCACATATCCATAATGTCATTCCTGCTTAAAATTTCATTTAAGGTTGTAATTGTTTTTCTTATAATTCTTATTGTATTATCTTAATGACCATAAGGTCTTAATAGAATTTAAGAAATTATAGATTATCTTATAGATAATAAGATAATACCTTATAAATCTTGCCTTATCCAATTCTATCTTAACCTTTTCTCTTATGACCTTCTACTTATATTTTTACAATAATTTATTACAATATGTTGAATACGTACAACATATATATATGTGTGTATATATAATATGTGTGTGTGTGTGTGTGTGTGTATTTGCTTTATCTGGGTTAAGGTAATAAAAACATTTCAGGAGAATTAGATACCTCTGATGTTCCTATTTTTTGTTGTTATTTTACCAATCAACATTTAGGTAATATTGCAGAGCTGGGTATTGTCAATAGGGTATGAAGCTTTCCTTTGACTCATTCGATATTATTTGGTAATTTGTAGAAGAGGTATACCTGGAGGTCATAAACTATTCATTTTCCAATTTCTAGTGCACAATAGATTGCAATTAATGTAACCTTTTATAATGAGGTGTAACTATTTCTTCTTGGCCCTATGACTCTTTAATTAATAGAACACAAAACAATCAGAAACAACGAAAAAAAAACAAACCTTTACTTGTCAACTACCACCAATTCCTAGAATGTTCTTGGCTGTATACTCTCCCTAACCCTTCAACATCCAATGCCAGTGCTCACTAGTCTTATATGAGTCAAAATGCAGCTTCTTGCCTTCTTTTATATAATTCTGTCTCTTAACTTCTAGAAAAATGCTTTTGGAGGGATGAAGGAAATGTAAATAAGTCTTTTTTTGTTCAAATTTAAAGGGGAAAACTCTCTTAAAAAGTTAGATACTACTTTTATGTAACTTAAAAACAAATAGCTTTAAATAGGCTGCTTTATGTTACTTAAAATAAAACCAATTAGCCTTATATTGACTGGTGAAATTCAAAAGCTATAGATATGTAATTTCACTTTCTATTTTGTATGGATAGAAAAAGCCCATTTGATTTTTGAGAAATATTTAGGTAATGGGGAGTGACAGCACCAAGATGACAACACAGATTGTTCCTGACTTCACTTCCCTCATAAGGACTATTCAAAACAAACAAACAAAAACATGTTGACACCATTGCAAAATCCTAGATCACAGGGGTCAGCATGAATTAGACCCTGCATCACAGAGACCAGGACAGACTGTATTAGAAAGATTTAAAAAGTAGTTACACATTGACTGCACTGCCCTTCCCCCAGGCCAGTGCACCACCATGTGGGGAGGTCACCTCTGAGCCTCGGTTCCTCTAGTAGGAAATGAGAAACCAAGTGGGACAAGCAGAACTCCCCAGTGTTGTGTGCCCCTTTTTGCAGGAGCTCCTACGCTGAGGCTGCACCGCAAAGATTACAGGAGAATCTGCAGGGCTCAACCACTGGGAATCACACTGACAGAGAAGTGAGGAGGAGCTTGTAAAAGGTGGAAGGAACTTGGCAGATAGAGTTCATACCTGCAGTGACCAAGTAGTAACTCCAACCAGCGTTCTGCTCATCTGCAGTATCAAGACATTATGCACTCCAAGTAGGAAACGTGAAAGGTTGCAGACGTGCCTGATTTGGATCCTCAAGGAAGTTTAGCTGGCTCCAGAGACAGGTCTGCCTGCCACCAGGCAAAGAGCTGACACATCCCCCACTCTCTCTAGAGAGTGTCTTCCACCCCATAAGACCGGAAAGACTGGTGATAACTCCTAGAAGCAGTGTGGCCCAGGCCACCTGAGCTGAGAAGGGGCCGAGCACAGCTGATCATCACCGGAGCAACACCAGTACCAGGCATAAAGCGTTCCCCTGCATTGCCCAGGCAAGGGGACTAATTCATAACCAAGGCTGAGGGTATATCCTGGCCCCTCCTGACTTGAAGTCTATAAGGAAAAAACTAAAGTCCTGGAGTGATCCATCCCCATCCCATCCAGATAAGGGAACTGAGACATAGCCCCACCTGCTGTGGACCATCGCTGGCCCCATATGACCAGACGAACTGGCAAAAACACCTGGAAGCTACATAAGCTAGTGATGCTTGAACCAGGAAAAAAGCAGGCAAAGCCAACAGTCTACAGAGCAAAGCCAGAGGCCCTGTCTGGCCAAGAAACCTGGGGTGCAATCTGGCTTGAAATAACACAATGAAGATTTTTTATTAGCATTAACTATTTCTCCTGCTATACTAAGGCATGAAATTAAATTCACAGCCCTGCCAAATACAGATTTCAACCTATCTGACCACAGAACCTAACTAGAGCCCATAAGAAACTGCGCGGTGTGGTCAGTACCTCCATGCACAGGTGTACTTGGAGAGAGAGCACAGCTCATGACTTCCCCTGTATGCAGAGCAAAACTAGTAGCTTCACATGACCAAGAAATTCAGTGCACACTCTGGCCTGATTTGGGTCCCCAATAATGAGCCATACAACTTCTTGGTTCCTATCTGGCTGCCCAGTGAGGGCTGGAAAGCTAATTTATAACCCCACCAATAATGACTATAGTACCCACTCCCAAAAATTTAATAAGCCTTACCAGAGAATCAAAGAAATGCAGAGCCCATAATACAGGCTCACATGTGCAGGGAACCAAGTCAATAGCCCTATCCAACTATTCCCGGCTAGTGGCACAATCTCCTATCTTAGTCCTCAGAGCTCAAACAATTGCTTCACCAAAAAATAGACCATAAGAGCAAGCCCCAACTGCTCAAACACATTACCAGCAGGTACATCCAAAAACCCAAACCAAGCTTATTAAGAAAAGAGCAGCCATCAAACTCTCTCTCTCTCTCTCTCTCTCACATACACATACACACACACACACACACACACACACACACACACACACATCCTATAGTTGAAAAATGTAATAACTGAACAATTCAATATAGAGTTTAAATGCACATTCAACCATACAGAAGAAAGAGTCAGCAACCTGGAGAATAAGACTTTGGAAATTATCCAGTCAGAAGAGTAGAAAATAAAATGGAAAAGGAGTGAAGGAAGCCTACAGGAATATGGAACACAAAGAAAAGAAGCAATAATTATATTATGGTTATTCCAGAAAAGGAAGAGAAAGACAAAAAGACAGAAAGTATATTTAAACAATAATGGCTGGGGGCGCCTGGGTGGCATAGCGGTTGGGTGTCTGCCTTCGGCTCAGGGCGTGGTCCCGGTGATCTGGGATCGAGTCCCACATCAGGCTCTTCAGCTATGAGCCTGCTTCTTCCTCTCCCACTCCCCCTGCTTGTGTTCCCTCTCTCGCTGGCTGTCTCTATCTCTGTCGAATAAATAAATAAAATCTTAATAAATAAATAAATAAATAAATAAACAAACAATAATGGCTGAAAACTTCCCAAACCTGAGTAAAGAAATGGTCACCCAGATTCATAACACCCAAAGGACCCTGAATACATTTGACTTAATAGGGCAACAATGAGACATAATTTAATTATAATTAAATTGTCAGAAGTCAAACACAGAGAAAGAATTCTAAGAGCAACAAGAGAATAGAGAGAAGATACAAACAAGGGGAACTACATACGACTTTGGTATATTTCTCAACAGAAACTATTCAGGCCAGGAGAGAATGGGATGACATATGTAACATTTTGAAAAAATAAATAAATAAATGTCAACCAAGAATTTTATACCTAGTAAAGCTGTGCTTCAGAAATGAGGAGAGGTAAAAATTTTCCCAAACAAACAAAAAGTGATGGAATACATTACCACCAGATAGGTCTTACAAGAAATGCTAAAGGGAATTAAGTGGAAGAAAAAGAATGCTGATTAAGAACACAAAAACATAAAACATAAAAGGTAGTATAAATCTCACTGGTAAATAGTAACTATATAATTATAGTTAGATTCTGCAGTACGCTAATAATGATAAATAATTCATTTACAACTCTAGTTTAAAAGCTTTTTTTTTAAGATTTTTATTTATTTGTTTGAGAAAGAGGGAGTACAAGCAGGAGAGCAGCAGCGAGAGGGAGAGGGAGAAGCAGGTTCCCCGCTGAGCAGGGAGCCTGATGTGGGACTTGATCCTGGGACCCTGGGATCATGACCTGAGCCGAAGGCAGACACTTAACCACCCAGGCGCCCCTAGTTTAAAAGTTTAAAGAATATAGTATAATTACCATAACTACAATAATCTGTTATTCATTACAGAATATCTTTAAAATGTAAATTATGACAGAAATGATTTAGAAATGTAAGAAAGGAAAAAGCAGAAGTGTAAAGTTTACTAATGCTGTAAAAGTTAAATTCTTTTCAGTCTAAAATAAGGTGTTTAAGAAATTTTGTGTAAGCTTCATGGAAACCACAAAGGAAATCCTGTAGTAAAAACACAGGAGAACATGACAAAGATGTCAACGCATACTGAAATCAAAAGACAGCAAAAGACAAGGCATAGCATAAAGAACAAAGAACAATGGATCTACAACACAGAAAACAATGAAAAAAATGTCAATAGGTAGCACTTACCTGTAATAATGTAAGTGGATTACATCCTCCAATTGAAAGGCTTAGAAAGGCTGAATGGATTAAAAAAAAATCCAACAGTATGCTGCCTAAGACAATCACCTTAGCCTTAAAGACACATAGACTGTGAGTAAAGTGATGGAAAAATATATTTGAAGTAAATAGTAACAAATAATAATAAACTTAATAACAAAAGTAGGGGTAGCTATGCTTCTACCAGACAAAATAGATTTTAAACTAAAAATGGTACAAGAAAGAAAAAGAAGGTCATTTTATAATGATAAGGGGGTAGATATATCAAGAAGATATAATATTACAAATATTTACGGGCCCCAAATTGCAGTACCTAAATATGTAAAGCAAAACCTAACAGAACTAAAAGGAAAAATAAACAGTAATACAATAATAGTTGGGCACCCCAATCAGTATCAGCTCTGAACATAGAAGAGATCATCCACATAGAGAATCAATAAGGAAACATTGGACTTGAACAACACTACAGGCCAAAAGGACCTAACAGACATATATAGCACATTCTATCCAACAATAGCAGAATACACAGTTTTCTCAAGGGCACATAGAAGATTCTCTAGGATAGATCACAAAACAAACCTTAGTGAATTCAAGAAGACTGAAGTAGCTTCTGTGACCAGGATGGTATGAAACTAGAAATTAATAAAAAGAGAAAAGCTAGAAAATTCAAGAACACATGAAAATTAACAACACTCTCCTGAACAAGCAATAATTCAAGGAAGAAACTAAAGGGGAAATAAAAAATTTTCTTAAAACAAAAATGGAAACACAATGTACCAGAACTTGTGAGATGCAGAAAAAGCAGGTCTCAGAGGGAAGTACATAACACCTATATTAAGAAGCAAGAAAATATCAAATAAATGACCTAATTCTAACCTTTGAGGAATTAGAAAAAAGAACAAATTAAGCCCAAATTTAGAAAAAAAAAGGAAAAATAAAGTTTAGAAAGGAAATAAATAAAACAGAGAACAGAAAAAAATAAGATTAGCCAAACAAAACCATTCTTCTTTGAAAAGATATATAAAATTGACAAACCTTTACCTAGTTTAACCAAGGAAAAAAGAGAAAGAAACCAAATCAACATAATAAATGAAAAAAGACATTCTAACTGATACCACAGAAATCAAAAGATCATTTAGAAGGCTACTATGAAAAAATACACACCACCAAACTGAACAAACTAGAAGAAAAGGAAAATTTTTTAGAAATATACCACTTACCAAGGCCGAATAATGAAAAAAAATTGAAAATCTAAATAGATCAGTTACTAGTAAGAAGACTGATTTACTAATAAAGGTTTCTGCAATGAAGAAAAACCTAGAGTCAGGTGATTTCACTGCTGAATTTTACCAAACATTCAAAGAAGATACCAATCCTTCTCAAATTCTTCCCAAAAAATCAAAGAGAAAGGAATACTCCCAAATGCATTTTAGGAGGCCAGCATTATCCTGATACCAAAACCAGAAAAGAATACTACTAGAAAAGAAAACTATAGGCCAATATCCCTTGTTAATATAGATGCAAAAATTCTCAGTATACAATTAGCACACTGACTTTGGCAGCACACTAAATTCACCTTGTCAGGTGGAATTTATCCCTGGCATGAAAGGATGGTTCATCTGATGCAAGTCAGAGTGATATATCACATTAATAGAATAAAAAAAATCATATCACCATCTCATCAGACAAAGAAAAAAACCATTTGACAAAATTCAATATCCATTTATGATTAAAAACTCTTAATAGATTAGGTATAGTAAGAACATATCTAATAAAGGCCATATATGACAAGCCCACAGCTTACATCGTACTCAATGGTGAAAGGTTAAAACCTTTTCCTCTCAGATAAGGAACAAGACAAAGATATCCATTCCCACCACTCCTATTCAGCACAGTATAAGAAATGCTAGCTAGAGCCATCAGGCAACAAAGGAAATAAAGTGTATCCAAACAAAAAGAAGCAAAATCGTCTCCATTTACAGATGACATGATTTTATATAAAGAACATCATAAAGACTAGATCAAAAAATTTTTAGATGTAATCAATGAATTCAGGAAAGTTGCTGGTTATAAAAATAATATTCAGTAGTGTTTCTTTACACTGTCACTGAATGTTCTTTCTTTTTTAAAAAATATTTTATCTATCTATCTATCTATCTATCTATCTATCTATCTATCACCAGAGAGAGAGAGAGCAGGGGAGTGGAAGGCAGAGGGAGAGGGAGAAGCAGGCTCCATGTTGAGCCAGGAGCCCTATGTGGGCCTCAATCCCAGGACCCTGAGATCATGACCGGAACCAAAAGCATATGCTTAACTGACTGAGCCACCCAGGCGCCCCATCAGTGAATTTTCTAAAATTAAAAAAAAAAAAAAAGAAAGAAAGGGAGGGAGAGAGAGCAGGAAGAAGGAAAGAAGGAAGGACAGAGAGAGAGAGAAAGAAAGAAAGAGAACACCTGCTTCTCCCTCTCTCTGCCACACCCCCTGCTTTGCTCTCTCTGATAAATAAAATCTTTAAAAAAAGAGAAATTGATCCCATTTACAATAGCATCAAAAACAATAAAACACTTAAGAATAAATTTACTAAGGAGGTGAAAGATATCTACTCTGACAACTACAAAACACCAATGAAAGAAATCTTTAAAAAACACAAAGAAATGGAAAGGTATCCCATGTTAATGCACGGGAAGAATTAATACTGTTAAAATATCAATACTACAAAAAGCCATCTACATCTTCACAATTCAAATCCTATCAAGATTCTGATGGAATTTTTTTTTACAGAAATAGAGAAAGGACTCCTAAAATTTATATGGAGCCACAAGAAGACCCCTAAAAACCAAAGAAATGAGAAAGAAGAAAGCAGGAGGTATCACAGTTCTTAACTATAAGCTATAGTATAAAGTTATAGTCACCAAAACAGTATGATACTGGCATAAAAACAGACAAGTAGACGAATGAAACAGAATTGAGAGCCCCAGTGTAAACCCAAGCACATAGGGTTAACTAATTTTTGACAAGGGAGCCAATACACAACAAGAATAGTCTCTTCAATAAATGATGCTGAGGCAATTGGATATTCACATGTAAAAGAATGAAACTGGACCCATATTTTACACCAGTCACAAAAATTAACTCAAAATGAATTAAGGGGTGCCTGGGTGGCTCAGTCGTTAAGCGTCTGCCTTCAGCTCAGGGCTTGATCCCAGGACCCTGGGGATCAAGCCCCACATCGGGCTCCTCTGCTTAGAGCCTGCCTCTTCCTCTCCCACTCCCCCTGCTTGTGTTCCCTCTCTCGCTGTCAAATAAATAAATAAAATCTTTAAAAAAAATGAATTAAAGACTTAAATGTAAGACCTGAAACCAAGATATCCTTTAAAAAAACGTAGCAATAAACCTGCTTGGCATGGGTTTGGCAATGAATTTTTGGATATGACACCAAAAGCACAAAAAATAAAATAAAAAATAAACAAGCGGGACTACATCAAACTAAAAAGTTTCTGTATACTGAAGGAAATCATCAACAAAGTGAAAAGACAATCTACAGAATGGGAAAAATATCTGCAAACCATGCATCTGATAAAGGGTTAATATCCATAATATATAAAGAACTCATAAAACTTAATAGCAAAACCAAATACACCAATTAAAAAATGGTGAAGAGACATTCCCCCTAAGAAGATATTTTTTAAAAAGGCCAACAGGTACATTAAAAAAATGCTCAACATCACTGGTCACTAGAGAAATGCAAATAAAACCTACAATGAGTTATCCCCTCATGCCTGTAGAATGGCCATCATCAAAAAGACAAGAGATAACAAATTCTGGCATGGATGCAGATAAAATGGAAAAATTGTACACTGTTGGTGAGATTGAAAAATTGTTACAGACACTATGGAAAACAGTATGGAGGATTTTCAATAAATTTCACATAGAACTACCATATGACTTAGCCATTCCACTTCTGGGAATATACTCAAAGGAAACAAAACACTAACTCAAAAAGATAACTGCACCCCCATGTTCACAGCAATATTATCTACAATAATGAAGTACCCATCAATCAATGAATGAAAAAAAAAAATCACACACACACACACACACGCACACATACACACACACCAGAATATTATTAAGCCATGAAAAATGAGGAAATCCTACCATTTGTGACAACGTGGATGCACTTTGAAGCATCATGCTAAAGGATGTAAATCAGACAGAAAAAGACAAATCCAGTATGATCTCACCTACATGTTGAATGTAAATAAAACAAAACAAAAATTCATATAAAAAGAGATTAAACTTTTGTTTAGCACAGGTGGAAGGTGGAGGGAGAAAGAATTGGAGGAAGGTGATGAAAAGGTATAAATTTCCAGTAGTAAGATAAATAAGTACTAGGGATATAAGGTACAACCTGAGGACCATAGCTAACAGCCCTGAATGGTATACAAGACAGTTGTTAAGAGAATTAATCCTGAGAGTTTTCATCACAAAAAGACTTTTTTTCCTCTTATCTTTTTATTGCATCTAACTTCTCTGAGAAGACGGATACTAGCTGAGACTATCTGGTAAGCATTTCACAATATATATGAATCAAACCATCATGCTGTGCACACTAAACTTACAGAAAGTGACATACGTCAATTATTTCTTAATGTAACTGGAAAAAATTGATTGATGATAGAAGGAAGATATTTGGAGAGTATGTAACCATGCAAATAGACTGTTGACACTGATTGTATTTCCTTGGATATAGGCTCAATGATTGGTACAAAGTGTAATAATGAAATTTTAGTATCAATAAATGATAAATCCTAACTTTCGGTTTAAATGTAAATGGATGACATAGGTGTCATCCAGAATGACTACAGGTCAGAAATAGATTTAAAACCATTGCATGTTAAAAGTAATTTCCAAACCTATATTTCCATCACTTTCTGAAAACGACCCTTGATGACTGCCAATTACCCACATATTATTAAATCTAATAGAGACTTCTCAGTACTTATATTTTTTGATGTTTTCATCTTTGACGATGTTACCCACTCCCTCCTTTCAGAATTATAACTTTCCTTGTCTTCTATGACACTAGGATCTTATTTTTTCTTTTCTTTTTCCTTTCTGTCTCCTTTGTAAGCATCTTCCTCATAAATATTGGTGTTATTCAGGGTTTGATCCTATGAGATTTCTTCCCATTGTATACACCCTCTTTATGTGATATCATCCATTTAACAATTTTGATTACCATTATATATTGGTGGTCTCCAGTTTTATGTCTCCTGCAAAAATGGCTTTCCCAAGCTCAAGATCTACTTAGCCATCTATTTATTGGACACACCTTCATTTGAAAGACCCACAGATATCTCAAGCTCAAAAAATCAAACTCCTAAGTCACGTCTCTTAAAACCACCTCATTCCCTTGCTTCATTGATTAAGAAGCGTAAATGAAACTTGCAGGTACTCACTTATGCAACCCAGAAATCCTCCACGGTTAATTAATAATCAGATTTATAGATTTTTTTCTCTTCTAAGTATGTATTCACTTCTTTCCATCTTCATTTAATGCATCCTGATCTCTTAAGAGGAATACTGAAAGAGTCTCCTGAATGATCCTCATGTCTCCATAAACACTGTCATCTTTTGATTATATTATTCCTCTGTTTAAAATCCTAAAATAGGGGCGCCTGGGTGGCACAGCGGTTAAGCGTCTGCCTTCGGCTCAGGGCGTGATCCCGGCGTTGTGGGATCGAGCCCCACGTCAGGCTCCTCCGCTGTGAGCCTGCTTCTTCCTCTCCCGCTCCCCCTGCTTGTGTTCCCTCTCTCGCTGGCTGTCTCTATCTCTGTCAAATAAATAACTTTAAAAATAAATAAATAAATAAATAAATAAACAAACAAACAAAATCCTAAAATAACTCTGTTACTCCAGGTTAAAACACACACTTTTTCTTAAGGTTTATGTATTTATTTTAGAGAGAGAGAGTATGTACAAGTGGGGGCAGAGGGAGAGAGAGAATCTCAAGCAGAATCCAGTGCAGAGCCCGACACAGGGCTCAATCTCACAACCCTGATATCATGACCTGAGCTGAAACCAAGAGTTGGACACTTAACTGACTGAGCCCCCAGGCATCTCTAAAGCATACTTTTTTTTTTTTTTTT
>NW_024425675.1:15750448-15822366 GCF_017311325.1 Ursus maritimus
TTTTTTTTTTTTTTTTTTTTAAGATTTTTACTTATTTAGAGAGAGAGAGAGAGGTAGCAAGAGAGACAGCATGAGCAGGGGGAAGAGGTAGAAGCAGACTCCTCGCTGAACAGAGAGCCCAGACATGGGGCTTGATCCCTGGGCTCTGGGATCACGACCTGAGCCCAAGGCAGACGCTTAACCGACTGAGCCTCCCAGGTGCCCCTATAGCATACACTTCTTAACATAGACTACCAGGTACCCTTCCTTGTCTCTCTGGACTCATTTCAAGCTATCCTCCACTCTTAAACCAAATGCTCCAGACATGCTAAGATTTCCACCCACAAACTCACCATGATCTCTCTCTTTCCTTTGGGTCTTTGCTACCATCTTTGTAATTCTTAACATCTGGAATCTTACTTATATGTTATTCAACCAACTCCCAACTCATTGTTCTTAGTCATGATCAACACAAGACTAACTAAAAGAATAAAAACTAAACTACTAAAACCCTTAGGCTATATGAATCTGTTGCAGTATGGGGAAAAGGGGATTTACTGAACATTGTGAGGGTCAAATCAAAATTAGAGTACTGTAGTATTTTCAGAAAATTTAATTTCCATGTTTACAGGAAAATTTGAGAACTGAAACCATACATTGAGAGGATGACTAGATAGTAGAGATCTAAAATCATGCACATATGATGTTATTAAAGAACTCAAGAATACTTATACTGACATTATGACCACAAACATGAGAAAGGGGAGTGTGAAAAGATGTGCAGAATCAATGGTACCTTTTGCCAATACTTAAAGTTTTATCACGGCAAATCACAAGTAGTAAGAAAGATTATCATCAAACACCCATTCTATACAAATATAGAAATACTGACTCAATATTAGAAAAAAATATTACTATAACAAGGGTTTCTGTTAGATGAAAAGAGGCAATGTACTATCTCATGAAAGTGTTCAAGCAGGAATTAGGTAATTCCCCCTTCCCACCTCCATTGTCTGTCAGGTTGGGGAAGTTACAGAAATGATTCCTTTATTGGTTGGTGATTCATTGATCACTAGCAGTAGCAATTCAGATGTTGGGGCTGATTCACCAATAAACATGTCCTAGTGGATTTACCTCACATTTTAATAGAATGTGATATGTACTAATATGGAGATAAACAATTTATGACTAATTGTAATGAAGCAAAAGTGAGTCCTTCACAGAAGACTTAGTGTTAGGTCCTATTTCAAAGAGCTTGGACAAGATTCTATTACCCTCTTAAACTCTCAGATTCTTTGTTTTTATATTTCAATTACTTGAACTTTGCATCATGTTTTGACAAACTGCTTATATTGTAATTAGAAAAGGGTTAGTAGCTGTGTTTCCTAACTGGCATTTTCAATTTAAAAAATGATCATCAAAGAAAATAGAAGACAAATTACTTATAGTAGGAATGAAACAGATTATATCATAAACCCTGTAGATAGCAAAAGGAAGATACTAGGATGATATAAATAACTCTATGTACACATTTGACAAATTAGATGAAATGGACCTATTCTTTGCAGAGACTTAGCCAATACAGAATAATTTTTGTAATTTTGTAACTATAAAGGAAACTGAACTCATAATTTAAAAATTCTTGAAAAAGAAATCTCTAAGCTCGGATGTATCACTGGAGATTTCTACCAAATTTTCAAGGCACACAGACCAAGAAGGAAGACTTAAAACAGTCCCAATTTTCAGATGACATATCTATGCAGGAAATCTAAAAAATGTATTATATAACTCTGAAAACAAATAAATGAGTCTAGCAAGGCTGTAGGATACTAGATCAACATTTAAAATTAGTTGTGTTTCTCTATGCCAGCAATGAACACACAAAAATCAAAATTTCAAATTTAAGGGCATTTATAATCCTTCAAAAAATGAAATACTTAGGTATACATCTTAAAGATTTATTTCTTTATTTTTAGAGAGATTGAGAGAGCATGAGCAGGCGATGTGCAGAGGGAGAGGGAGAATCTCAAGCAGACTCCACAGGCTCAATCTCACGACCCTAAGATCATGACCTGAGCCAAAATCAAAAGTTCGGTGTTTTACTAACTGACGCACCCTGGCACCCGAGATAGGTGTATATTTTATAAAATGTTGTAACAGGACAAGGGCAGGTCCTCCCAAGATGGGTCACTTTGGCATGAACATTATTTTGAGTTAAAAGCAAAAACCCAGCAGATTCAAAGAAAGCTCTTTACCTACCCTCTTCAACTGCATGCTTATAGTATGATGAGAGCTATTAGTACCGATGCCTCAATTACCTAAGAAAGTCATCTAGATAATAGGGCAACCTTTGCTTCCAAACTCTGCCACTTTCCTGCTAGTGGTTTTTCTCCCCTTTGTAATCTCGGAGCCCTACCCATCTCCTTAGTTCAAGTAAGCATCATGTTGCCTCACTGTCTTTGGAATTTCCTTGTCTGTGTGGATTCCTGGTACATATGCAATTAAATTTGACTTTCTCCTGTTAATCTGTCTTATATCAATTTGATTCTCAGTCCAACTGGAAGGACTTTGAAGGGCAGAGAAAATTCTTCCTCCCCAACAATATGTATAGGACTTTTATGTTGAAAACTACAAAATACTGATAAAAAAATCAAAGGAAATATAAATTATGAAGAGACATACTGTGCTCATGGATTGGAAGATTCAACATATGAAGTATGTTACTACTCCCAAATTGATATATGTGTTTAATGAAATTATTACCAAAACTAAATTTAATTTATAGATATAGAGAGGATTTTTCTAAAATTTTTATGAAATATCAAATCAACTAGAATAACATAAATGATTTTGAAAAAGAAGAATGAATTAGGAGGAATCACTCTCCCCAATTTCAAGATTTATTATATAGCTAGCTTTAGTTAAAAAAACTATGGTATGGATAGAGGAATAAAAACTTGGATCAGTAAAGCAGAACAGAGAACCCAGAAACAGCTTTACACAAGTACAGCCAATACCTGGCAAAGGTACAAAACAGTCAAATGAAGAGAGAACAGTCTTGTCATGGTGCTGCAGGAAATAGATAATCACGGGGGTGGGGGGAAATCTTGACCTAAATCTCACCCCTTATATGAAAATTTTAAAAAATGAGTCATAAACTTAAATATGAAATATAATACTATACAACTTTAACAAGAAAACATAGAAAAAAAAATCTGGGACCTAGGACTTGGTGAAGTGTTTTCAGATACACGATCAAAAACATGATCCCTAAAAGGAAAGATCAATAAATAGGATTGCATCAAAATAAAATTAAAATGTATGCTCTTTTCCTGTTAAGAGAATGAAAAGACAATGTAAAGCTTGGGAGAAAAAATTTGCCACTCACTTATCTGTCAAAGGACTTATATCTATAATATATATTAAGGGAAAAAAAACCTTCTAAACTCAACAGCTTAAAAATATTAAATTAGAAAATAGGCAAAAGTCATGAAGAAACATTTTGCCAAGGAAGATATATACATGGCAAAGAAACATAAGAGAAGATGTTTAACACCATCAGCTATCAAGAAAATGCAAATTAAGACCATGATTAGGTATTACTCCACATCAATAAAACAATAATAAAAATAGTGCAAATACCAAATGTTCGCAAAGCAGCAGAGAAACCGGATCTCTCATGCACTGTTGGTGGTAATAGAAAAGAACACAGCTGCTCTGAAAAACGGTACCACGGTCTGTTACACCCATGCCACGGGACATGACTCAGTAATAAAAAAAGAAAATATGACTTATGCACACCACAATTTTGATGGATCACAAGAGGATTATGCTGAATGAAAAAAGTCTCAAAAGGTCACATACTATATGGTTCCACTTATACAACTTTCTCAAAATGACGAACGATAAGCATGGGGAACAAAGTGGTAGTTTCCCAAAGCTAAGAATGGTAGGAATATAACTATAAAGAAGTAGCTCAAGGAAGATGTTTGTGGGGATGGGATATCTTGATGGTGGTAATGATTACATGAATTTATGCACGTAATAAAGTGCCATAGAGCTATACATGTGTATCGAACCAATGTCAGTTTCCCGGTTTTACTATTATACCATAGTAGCACTGAGGGAAATTCATGACGGGCACACAAGATTTCTCTCTACACCTTTGTAACTGCCTATGAATTTATAATTACTTCAAAATCCAAAGTTAAAAAATTCATACCGTTTTCCAATTATCATTGGGTGACATCATTAGGAATTTAACTTCCTTTGTATTTCCTTATTCTATCAAGTGATAACAATAAATTCTCTAAGCAACATTTTCCAGACTGTTTCATAAAACAAATGTTCTGTACAGAATATAATTGTTCCCATACGAAAAGGATTTGGGGGGATAATTTGGAAAACCCTATTGATAATACCAACTTTTTGAAAATATGCAATGCACAAATTGATTGAAAGATACTCTTAACATAAATTGTTTCTTTCCTGATAACTACTTGATTTCATAACATAGGAAATACTGCCCTAACACCTGTCACTTAAAACACTGGCTTAGTGAGAGCAGGGACCAATACTGGTAATTTTGGAATGACTGAGAGCTTTCTAAACCGCAGTCACTCAGCTACAGCCTACAGTAATGAATTTCTGATGCTTAAGACAATTGATCCTTCACCAGAAGTCCGTTTTGTCTTTTTGTTGTTGCTGTTTTGAACGTTATGATACCTGGCCTACTTTCTCACATCATCTCCCAAGCACAACTAAAGCTATTCACAGCCTATAATTAATAAAGGCTCTAAAAACACACTAGCTGTTTTCAAGGTGATGTATCACTTTTGAAAGCTCATGCTGGGATTAGTATTTTATATATAACTAAATTATCTCCCCTTGTCCCCTCTAAGAGTGATTTGTACTTATTCTAATTCTCATTCTTAATGGGAATGTTTATGTATCTCGTTTACTAGACAAGGAGTCCACAGTTATACTTAGGTAGCATCTTATTTTTTTTTGTTTATGTTCCAGGGCCACTTATATCAGAGGTACCCAATGTTTACCAAATAAATAAATGAAAAGTACATGTCAGAGATGCAAGCGTTAATTACAAAATGCTTGGTTAGACTTTCTATGACTATTGACAAAGAACGAAGTAATTGTCTAGGTCAGTGGTTTTCCGTGATGTGCATTACCGCACTGTTGCCTCCCACTGGGGAACCCTACACTTTGAATTTCATTTTTTGCTGCAACCGAGCACAAATTCTGATATGCCAAAAAGATTCAGATGGAACACTGAACTGGATATGGTAGAGAAGTAATAAACATAATTTTACAGTAAGCACCAAGTTAAATATGTATAATTATATTCAATATAAACATATTCAAAATTCATGTATTATTCAATTGCATGTTTATTATATATTTATATATTAATTTATATAATAATTTATATACTCAATATAAAAATATATATTATTTTATATTTATATATTCAATACATTCAATATAAATATATTCAAGATTCATCTGTTCATTCAAAAATGAAAGAATTCTGCTATAACAAATGAGAGAGGGCAGTCAGGATATAAATAAGTCAACTCAAAACAAAAAATCCTGAAGGATAACTGCGTCAGGAAATTATAGTTACACATTTATCGAAACCAAAGGACACTGCTATCGACATGGTGATAATATAGAAAGGATTGTGTTTTCATGATTGCTGACTCTTTAAATATTTTTGAGTGTTTTAAAAAATTCAGGTACAAATACCTGTATCATTTGGCTTAATTATTATTTGTTTTCATTCTTTATTGAAATGTCAATTTCTCAGTGAGGATGACTCCGACCACCCTATTTAAAACTAGACCACCATTCCAAACATTTTCTTTCCTACTTTTCACTATTTTACATTTTGTTGGAGCACTTAACCATTATGAAATACATTGTGTCATTTTACTTATTTTGTTTATGTTTGTGTCCCTCTGCACCACCACCAACCACAGTGCAAGCTCCTTGACAGCAGGAAATTTGTCTACATTGTTAACTACATCCAAATAATTAGAACAAACCCTGGCACATAATACATGTTGAATAAATATTACTGAATAAATGTTCATTTAAAATTCCTTCTGAATACATCCAATAAATTATATCTGGTAATCGAATATATACATACTCACTCAACCTTGACTTCAAGGTAACTGTATAAATTAAACTCATCAAGAAGATATACACAGAATGATTTTTTTAAAATTTCAAACACTATTGCCAATGATTAAAAGCCTGATATCTGTGCATATGTCAATAAGGAAATATAGATTAAATAATAGCTCTCCTTTCACCAGACAACTTTCACAAAATTTTGTATTGTTTAGATTAGTGCTTCTTACATTTTAATGCGCATATGACTCACTTGAGGATGTCATTAAAATACAGTTTATGATTCTGGGGTGGGTACTGAATTCTAAGAGCTGTTTATCCATGGGCCCAGATTTGAGTAGCTGAGTTTAGATTATTTTTTAACAGTGTTAAATGGCACACTAGTATTTCTAAAATCTGGTATTTTGAGGAAGATTTTATTCAGGAGGAAAAACGTGCTTTAAAATATTTGTCATGACTCAAATAAGACTGCTATTTAGTAATTGAGTATAAGAGTGTGCTATATTGTCTATCAAATGTCCTTTCAACAAGAGGGAACCTGAATCAACTATGGTCTGTGATGGATAATGACACATCATTGTAGGTTCATTGATCGTTAACAAATCACCACTCTGGTGGGGGACACGGAGAGTAGGAAAGGTTGTATGTATATGGGAGCTCTGATTTGCTGTGAACCTAAAACCGCCTTAAAAACAGTCTATTAAATTAAGTAAAGAGTAAAATAAAAATGACAACCTACAGATTGAGAACATATTTGCAAATCATATATTTGATAAGGGTTTAAGATCTAAAATATATAAATAAATCCTACACCTCAACAACAAAAGAAAATCCACTAAAGAGACGGGCAAAGGATTTCACTAGACATTTCTCCTAAAAAGATATAGGAATAGACAGTAAGTGCAAGAAAAGATGCTTAATATTATCTGTCAGTAGGGAATGGAAAATCAAAACCACAATGAGATTCCACTCTGTAACACACTAGGATGGCTATAATGTTTTTTTAATTATAACAAATAAAATAAATAACAAGTATTAGCTACGTCCCAAACCCCCTTCAATGATTTACTAAATATCTTTCATCCTGGCCTGTTCTTTTCTTTTTTTTTAATATTTTTTATTATATTATGTTAGTCACCATACAGTACATCCCTGGTTTTTTATATAAAGTTCGATGATTCATTACTTGTGTATAACCCCCAGTGCACCATGCAACACGTGCCCTCCTTACTACCCATCACCAGCCTATCCCATTCCCCCATCCCCCTCTCCTCTGAAGCCCTCAGTTTGTTTCTCAGACTCCATAGTCTCTCATGCTTCATTCCCCCTTCCGATTACCCCCCTTTCTTTATCCCTTTCTTCTCCTACTGATCTTCCTACTTCTTATGTTCCATACATGAGAGAAACCATATAATTGTCTTTGTCTGCTTGACTTATTTCACTTGGCATTATCTCCTCCAGTGCCGTCCATGTTGCAGCAAATGTTGAGAACTCGTTCTTTTTGATAGCTGAGTAATATTCCATTGTATATATGGACCCCAACTTCTTAATCCAGTCATCTGTTGAAGGGCATCTCGGTTCCTTCCACGATTTAGCTATTGTGGACAATGCTGCTATGAACAGTGGGGTGCATATGGCCCTTCTCTTCACTACTTCTGTATCTTTGGGGTAAATACCCAGTAGTGCAATGGCTGGATCATAGGGTAGCTCAATTTTTAACTTTTTAAGGGACCTCCACACTGTTTTCCAGATAAAAGACTGGTATCCAAGATCTACAAAGAACTTCTCAAACTCAATACACGAGAAACAAATAAACAAATCATCCTGGCCTGTTCTTATCATGCTCTTTAATATTGCAATTTGCCTTCCTTCCATTAATGGTCTCCCTCAGCTCACTCTGTATTTTCTCACAGCACTTGTCACCTTTTAACAAACTATATAATGTATTTTATAGACAAATGTGGGGGTGGGTGGAAGATGGAGGAGAGAGAGAGAGAGAACATTTTCTGTTTAAATCTAGAATATGAGAAAAACCATTTTTTTTCCTGTTTCATTTACTGATATATACCAGGTGTCTCCAACACTGATTGACATGTAACTTCTCAATAAATATGCTTTAAATTTATTTGCTCTGTTTTCTCTACCTCCCTTGACAGGGTTTTAAAATTTTATGTCTTTCCAGCCCTCTCTGTCTTATATCTATGTTCTATTCTATTAATTTGCATTATTAGCTAAATAGTTTCTAATATAAGGTTTCTATATATAGTTTCTATAATATATTAGTTTCTAATATAAACTAATATAAACTATATATTGGTTTCTAATATGTCTATAAATTTTTTCTCTAAGTTCTCACTTAGCTAAATCCCACAAGATTTTTATGCATTGTTTATTATTGTTATTTAAACATTTTCTAATTTTATTATAATTTTTTTGGAGGGGAGGCATAGGTTATTAAAAGTGCATTTCTCGTAACCAATAGGTATTTTCCAGCATTTGTTTTTTTTTTAATTTTTAATTTTTTATTTATTATTTTTTAATGTAAAGTTTGATGATTCATTAGTTGCGTATAACACCCAGTGCACCATGCAACACGTGCCCTCCTTACTACCCATCAGCAGCCTATCCCATTCCCCCACCCCCTTCCCCTCTGAAGCCCTCAGTTTGTTTCTCAATTTCCAGCCCAACTAAAAAGACATGTCACTTTAATCCATTTTAAATTACTGAAATTTCCTTAATATTTAATAATAATATAATCTCTCTTTTTTTGGTAAATATTCAGTGTGTGTTTCAAAAGAACAGATATCTGCAGATGGTAAATACGGTGTTACATTTACCCATTAGGTTCAGATTACTTACTAATTATGTTGATTAAATATCCAGCATCATTACTAATCATGGTACAGAATTAAATTATTTTCAGTATGCCTGAGACGCTCTTAATTATGTACGAACAATAAATATGCTAATTAGAATGTATGATGAAACAAAAAAATATGGTTGCTTTCCAAAGGAGCTTCTATATCATTGGCAAGATATGTTCAAATAAGATTTTAGAGCTGTCAGACATACATATCACTTTCTTCTTGTTGACTATGTCCCATATTTTAGGCATATTTATATAATAAAGACAAAAATGACATTTTAATTTTTCTGCCAGATTTTGTTTTCAGAGTCTATCCTGATCTACAGAAAATTAAAGCAGCAGGTACTTCTGTTTAATAAAAGATTATTTTCTTCTTTTCCATCAGAGATGGTCCACTCCTTTAAAAGGAGTTTTAAATTCTTTCTGCTATTCCACCATGGTGTATTTCTACCTAATGATATTTCAGAAGTTTTCTTAGAGCTGTGATATTCATCAGTCTTTACCTAGAATTCTCAAAAAAATAAAAAACAACAACTCCAAGCAAGATGGAACTTAAGGCTAATTTTTTGATTGGTTGTCACCCAAATTTCTGAAATCAGTTGCCATGGTAATTTTTAAGATCTTTTTTCCCTTCCTATTCTTCTGGATCTAATTAGAGCATCAAAGTTTACAGTATATATAGGATAATAACTCATAATTCATATAGCATATGTTAGCCACTCTATAATTAAAACATTTAATACTGTAGAATGGGATTATACATAATTTTTAAATACATAATAAAAATAAGCAAAGCTATTTAAAAACCCATACTCATGTATGAGAACCAGGATCATAATGTGGGTTTCTTTTTAAGGTCTAACATCTTGTTGTTTATTTGTTCTAATGAGTTGAAAAACTTTTCTTTTTTCTCTATAATATCTGAAGCAATTCAGCTGTCTTGCTCCAGTATTACTGATACGAGTAGCCCTACTCAAAACCTAAACAAGAATGATTTGGCAATCAATTCATCAAAAAGCACATTCTGGTGCAACATTCCGTCCAAAGTCTTAAGATTACTTTTACCTTTATTTTCATACAAAAGAACTACCAGTATTATGCTAAGTGAAGCAAGTCAGAGAAAGACAACAAATACCATATGATTTATATGCAGAATCTGACACACGAAACAAATGACTAAACAAACAAAAAGCAGAATCAAACCTATAAATACCGAGAGCAATGTGATGGTTGCCAGACGGTAAGAGGGTGGGGGATGGGCAAAATGGGTGACAGGGAGTGGGAGACACAGGCTTCCGGTTATGAATGAATAAGTCATGGGGATGAAAAATACCACATAGGGACTATAGTCAATGGTATTTGTAATAGCGCTGTTTGGTGACAGATGATAGCTACACTTGTGGGGAGCACAGCATCATGTACAGAGTTGCTGGTACACCTGGAACTAATGTAACATTGTCTGTCGACTGTTCTCAAAAACTAAAGAACTACCAAGACAGTAAGTTCCCACACATTTCAGATTCTCTCAGCGTATCAACGTCCTTCCCTAAACACAGACAAAGGATTCCTAGAAATATTTACAAATTTAGAACCTAAATACAAAGAGTTCTGCGGAAATTTAGCCATTAGTAAGTCGATACTTTCAATACTGAAAATTGTATTAAATTTTATCTGGGGAAAGAGATACATTGGCAACATAAGAAATAAAATTCAAAGAATGATATCTGCTCTGTTTGACCGATAACCTAATAGATTTCTGTGATATTGAAGCGAAAAAGGCAATGACGAAATTATAAAAGCATTTGATGCCGAAGGTAACTAAACACGCAGCAGAAAATATTTATAAGGTAAAGATAAATATTAATTCAGAATTCAAGATTAGCCAAATATTTTTGCTTGGTTCCAATGCGCTAATAAATAGATATTGGAAGAAATAATCCACAACTGAGGGAAGTCACTTGATATAAATAGGATTTCTACACCTATAACTTTTTTTTAATATTTTTAAGATTCAGCATTACACACAGGTGGCATGGTAGCTTGAGCAAAGCAGTGAATCATGAAGTACTTGATTCTAGGATCAATTCTGTCAACACCAGTCTTAAGAACTTTGACAAAATCGTAAGCACTCTGGCTGGCAGCTTCATCTGTGGAATATACACTAAGAGTGTCTGTCCCACTTACCCCTCAGGGCTTCTGTGAAGATCAGGTAGACATTAGTAGATTAGGGCTTAAAGTTAAAGTTCTATACAAATGAGAGCTCTTATTCTATTGAAATTGTTCTTGATATTCCAGATTTGGTTCAACACCAACAAACTAAAATATCCTTGCTCAGAAATTATTATCAGTAATTATGGGGCGCCTGAGTAGCACAGCGGTTAAGCGCTTGCCTTCGGCTCAGGGCGTGATCCCGGTGTTACGGGATCGAGCCCCACATCAGGCTCCTCCGCTATGAGCCTGCTTCTTCCTCTCCCACTCCCCCTGCTTGTGTTCCCTCTCTCGCTGGCTGTCTCTATCTCTGTCGAATAAATAAATAAAATCTTTAAAAAAAAAAAGTTATTATCAGTAAGTGGAATAATTTGTCAACCTTCATTTCCACAATCTGTATTCACCTCATTTGCAAGGCAATGAGGTAATAACTGGACTGTGTTGCAGAATTTACAGACTTACCCAAATGAACATATATGGCCCATTTAGCTAAGGATATTTTAATAGGTGCTGTTTATTATGAGTTGAGCTCCTACAATAAAATCATATAGCTGATATGTATTTCCTTTAGAAAACCCCTTTAATATATTATCTAGGTATATAAATATATATGTTATATATATTTAAATATATATAGTATATATAGTATATATATATTATACTATATATGTTTTATAGTGTGTGTGTATATATATATTAACATTTATCACATCTCATAATTTACACAAAGGAATGACAACTCTCTCCAATGCATCAAAGCACAGAGGCTTGTGAACCCTGCATGAAATGGCATTGATGGATATTCTGCTTGTCTTTTTTCCAAAACTTTCTTTCATATGAAAAATATTTGTTTCCATTCGTTTGTCTTTGAAGACACCTGTTTTCCGATTTATCACCAATTATCTCACACACACCAAGCCACCAACTAGTTTTAAATGAATTACAGTTCTAAATTAAGTACTGAGAGAGAGAGAAAGAAATGTATTTAAATAGGTAAATCACCTTACCTGCCTTGGCTGCTGGGCTGTACATACTTCGTATGTTTCAGCAATTAACCCACCACATGCAGAGTAAGGTTGTAGGAGACAAAGGGAAACGCAAGGAAATAGAAAACTTCCACTTACTGCAAATGAAGGTAGACTCATCTGAATTATCAACACAATCATTCACAAAATCACACAGCTTGTCCTTCGCGATGCATTGTTTGTTCGCACACGTGAATTCTTGAGCAGTACACTTCCTGTCTGGACTAAGTAGGGGGGAACAATCTTGAAAGGAAAGATCGTCCACAGCTACATCTCCCATGTAACTGATACCACGTTTTGCCCTAAAGATAATCTAAAAAAAAAAAAAAAAAAGAGAGAGAGAGAAGGAGGAAAGGAAAGAAGGAAAGAAATCCAATTTCAGTTGAATTGTCCAAGAATTTAAAATTTGAGGCAAACATGAAATATGGGACATTAGGTTTGAATCCAATAAAAATACTCCCATAATGAAACTGACCCAAGATATTTGAGGGTCATCCCACAAATGTGGGAGTGGTAACACCACTGCCTCTTGTCTAGATTCTTAGGACGGGTGGCAACGAAAACCGGTGGGAGCCACCAACCTACCTAATGCTGCTCCTGCAGCTCTCTCACCCAAAACAAGACCTGCTCACTTCTTAGAGCCTCACCTTATATCAGAGGAAGGAGGCCAATCACAAACCACACGAAGCAAAAGAAGATACAACCACGTCCTTTATTTTGGCCAATGTGTCACCACTCCTCAGATCTGTCCACCCCAATTATGTGACAGCGAGATATCAGACCTTAATACCATGAGATTTTTTTTTAATTTCCCCCATTTTTGGAATTGAAATCATCTTAATTTGCTTTTGCTGATGTACGTGATGAATAAAATTCTCATGTGTGCCACTGTCTGACAGTGATATCCCACTTACATGGTCTCCAAAAGAATTATAAATGATGGAAAATAATAACAGGAGTTGCTAAAATGTTTAGAAATATCATCTTCAATTTGCAATATTACCAGTGCTTGGAAGAACAATTAACGCTGTTTCATAGAACACAAGAAGTCACAAATTGTTTAGTTTCACATTTCTAAGTGATATGACTTCAGAATGTTTCTAGTAAATTTCTCTTCATGCCAAATATGTGTTTGTGTATTAACATAAGAAATATTCATATAAAGTAATTTTAGAACAATCCAAAATGAGTTAACAAGGAATACAGATTTACTAAAGTGATTTTATAAAAATATTTATTGTTCAAACTCCCAAGTCCCTTTTGACCAAATCTAAACATTTTTCCTGAAAGAATTATTATTTTTCCTTAGGATGTGTTATGCTTTTATGTGACTGTATGAAAACCTCTGTGTTTTCCTTTTAAGATAAGATGATAGAATAACTGAAAATCATGCCTCTCAAATTATCAAAACCAAAACAAAATAAAAATACAATTTTTATGTAAATTCATATACCAAATTTACATAAGTTGTTCTTCAGAACAGATATGCTGGAAAAGAAAAATAAATTGGATAGATTGAGACATTGGAAACCATTAAGAAGAGGTGAAACTAGAAAGAATAAGGACTACAGTGTTTTAGAAGGAAACACTGATACACAAATTGAAAAGGGTACTCTATTTTCTGGGTGCATCTACACATTTAAATATGTGATACAATGTTCTGTAAAAAAGAAATCAGATAATAAGTGTTTCCTTATTAATCTGTTTTGTGCAATACTATAGATAGACTCAGGTGCCTGCCATGTCCAAATGATCAAATCACTGCTTATACCCCAATGCTCCATAAAAATGTTAGTTAAGATTCCGTAGACTTTTATATTGAATGTGATTATACTTTCTTTAAAGAGTAGTTATATTTTTTCTATAATTTCTATAATTTTTCTATAATTTTCTATAATTTTTTATAATTTTAATAGAATAAAAGCAGGGTTAATTATTTTGGAAAATGTGGAAAGCAATAAGGCACAGTGTTTAGATTATGGACTCGTAGATGAACTGGCCTTGCTTAAAGTCTGCCTCAGCCATCTTGTAGTATGCAACTAGAGCAAGTTCCCTAAGGCGTAGGTCTTTGCTTATTCACATCTATAAAAGGGGGATAGTGATCATACAATTACTGTAAAAACTAAAGGAATAAATGTTTCAAATTCATAGAATAGTACTTAGCACTTACTAAGTGCTATGTATATGCCTGCTCTAGTTATACAAACTATTTTAATTAAATACTCCGTTTTTTTGAGGGCTCCCAAATAAAACTCTGAAAACTAATCAGTGCTGATTCTGTACATAATTCCTAAAAACATCTTATACTTTTACTCAAGGGCTACAGGTATTCCTCTCTCTAAGGTGAAAGGGAATGATATTGTAAAAATGAAAGAAACAAGGATGGTATGCCTGGCTCATCACTCTATCTCTGGTGTAGTAATGAGCTTTGCACATAGTGGGGGCTTAGTACGCCTGTATTGAAGGCATGAGTGAATCACAAAAAAACATCAAATATTCACAAGCCATTATTATCTAATTTTAAGACTCAAACAACATGGGCATATTTCTCTTCAAATTTCAATATATGAAAAAGCAAATTTCAGAAATGCTAAGTTAATTAATAATTGATTCCTCCTGTTGAAATCCCCCTTAATGTTATTTTGAACATGATTTTACTATACAAATATTCTACTTGCACAGAACTAGTTAAGAATTCATTGCCTGGGGTAGAAGCCTATGTTTGGCAGCAGCAAAACCTTCTCCATGTTCTTGCTGAGGATTCTTCTGCCCTCAGTTAAAAGATCTTAAAGAATGAACAGGTGGAATCATTTTTAAAATAACTTTCATATTGTGTATTATGAAACTGCAGTCCAATAATTACATCCTCAGGCTGAACTTATTTCTTATCAATTTCTTAAATTATCTACAAATGACCCATAAGAAAACTGGGCTCCAGCGAGAGGCCAAAAACATATGGAATTTATTACACCTCCCATTCCAAGAAACTGGGGACAGTGTTGTATCAATGGCTTTACATAGAGGTAGCTAGCTGTGCTTCCACTGGAACGGAGAGCGGCTCATCTCTCACACAGCACATGACTATAGATAGCTACTGAATATTCACAGAAGAACTGGCTGTTATTTCTGTATATACAGAGGACTGGAAATGCAATAATTAGCCAAGATATATCTCCTATCTAGAGACAAATGGTTCTAAATTCCTGAAATTAAGCCCTGTGCAATTAAAACTAAGAAAATGTTCCCCAGCATAAATGCTTCTGGATTCTCACTCTCCTGATCCAAATCTTAAAAAATTTAATAGCTAAGCCTCACATTCCAAGAAAACCCCCTTCTGCCAAATACATGCACACACACGCACGCACACGCACGCACATCCATGAGTTCTTATTTTCTTGATAATGCATAAAAAACAAAATCCATACCAATTACCTTGGCATGTAATTATCTTCAATTTAAGCATATGTCCTACTACTTCTTATTTTAAACTGTTAGGTATGTATAGGTCTTATCCTCCTAATATTATTGTAATCTACATGAAGACAAATACAGCATTACATAATTTTGTGCCTCCCCCATTTTTGAATTAGGTAAACCTATTACCTCTAATAACGTTCAACAATACAATGTGCTTTCAAAAGTCTTTTTAATTAGTTTTGAAATGGATTAACATAATTACTCTGCAGTCTCTGAGAATTATATCTGTAAAGTCGAGGGAGGTGTTCTTTGTATGAGGGAGGCTGACTGTGAAGTGGAGCATGGTTGGCATGAAAATTACATAGTCCTAGAACATGCTGGTCTAATTGGGAGAAATTAGGACACCCGGAACTGTTAAATTCCTTATGGAAATGCTACATGGAGTGGCAGGCATTCATATAACACATCAGGAAGGGGATGGGAGGACAAAGAGGCTATATGAGCAGAGGAAATAAAGTAGGATTGGAGGGAAAAAAATTCAACAAAACTCCTTTATCACCCAACTACGTGGCTTACAAACCTGTATATGTGATTGAACGCCTAAAAACACTTCCACTTTCTTCCACTGTGCACCTTGCTGTCCTCTTTGAGCCCACAATTTAGAAGTAACATTGTCTTTCTTGCTGAGTACCTACAGAGATAAATCAAGTAACAGGTGTTAAAATATTCTGTCTTAATAAATTTTAAACATTCAGAATTTGCCCAGGGATTTTTCAAAATTTTAATATCAACAAGAAGTCCCTTAGAGAAAAGTGGGGACAGTTTTCATTAGATGTCTTTGTTTTCTATACAGCAATGTGTCTCAAGGATCCCTCACAAGCTTTATGTAATAAAGGTGTACATGAATATCTGTCAGTCAAGTCCAAAGGGTCTAGGCACCATTTCATTAACTTTTAACTACATTAGCTTTTTAAAAAATCTGACAGACGTAACAAGTGGAATTTTATATATTAAGTAATATTCATGGAGTCAAAATGAAAAGCACCTATTACTTACTAAAACTTTTTTTTTTTTTTTGAGGATGACTTTCCTTCCTCATGCTCTTGGGTTCAGTGGGGACAGTGTGTTATATAATGGGAACCCCTTCAATTTTAACAGCACGGCTGGGTGACAACGAGAGGGCACTGACTCATCCTGTGATGGTAAGAGTTCCCCACCCAAGAGCCTTGACACCTCGCATTCTCCTCAGTACTCTATCCTTATTCTAAAGGGAAATTCAAATCAGTCTCAGCAGACAAATCATCCTGACTCTCCTTTTAGAATGCTCCAAAATGGACCAACTAGAGAGTAACTGAAGAGAACAGGGAAAAGCAGAACAATTCCACATTTTAAAGTAAATGACTTAGTTGGCTTATTTAATTAGTTCACAGCATTACTTTTTAAAAATACAATGTGTACAGCTGAAAGAATTATTCTGGTAAAGGGTTTGTGAAGGTTTTGACTTGTGAAAGTGAAAGTTACTTTTAATGGTTTCCTTATCTCCTTATTTTCGATTCAATTCAAACAGCTATTTATATTGGAGTATAAATAACATTCAAACTACTAATTTTATACAAGTAGCATTTCTAGACTCTTTAGAATTTCTAAGTAATATGGGGCTAACAAAAATATCACTACGGTTTTGGTCTATATAAGTTAAAACAACACGCTATCAAGGTCAAAAAAATATAATTTCTAAAAAAATAAAAATCATTTTTTGATGAGTACTTTGAAAAAGTATGGAAAATAGATCTTTGCATGAATGACATTCTACATACAAATGACTAGGAAAATGTGTTCATGTACAAAAATAAGGATCATGTGCATTGCCATTTTAGTTCTTTGATTACTACTTATAACATTTTAATAATATTCTATAATTTTTCACCTACTAATACACAATTGTACCTGATAAAAAGGAAGTGTATTTCAGATAATTAATCTTAACCACAAAATATACCAGTTAAATAATTCTCACTTTTCTAACGAAAACCCTGCAGTAAGCTGTATTGATTGTTTGCCAAAAACCATTTTTTAAAGTCAATGTAAAACAAATGATAAGCTGTAACTTTAATCCATAAGACTATTGGATGTTTTTAGATTATCAAACATGCACACATACTTATATACAAATAAGTTTATTTTTAAATCATTATTGGTAAGGAGTCTCACCTATAATAAAGAAGGTAATTCTAAAACTTATAAGTAAATTTAATATATTTTCAAGTAAAAAAAAAACTAACAGCATTTGTGAAATATGTTTATCTAAAACTTATTTGGAAAAATAAATAGTTAATGTAGCCAGGAAAATCTTAGAATAAGACAGTAAAAGAATAAGGAGACAAAGCACCTTATATTAAAATTATAATCAAGGTACAGAGGAAGAAGTGGTTAAGCAGCCGGCCTGCAGTCTCTTTTTCTTTCTCTACTGGGGAAGAAAAAAAAGTACGTAACCTACCTGGAATCTCTTTGCAAATATGCTAAACATATACTTCTTCGCTAACAATTTAATGGTATTTGACAAGGGGGAGAGCCCTTTGCTATGCCTGCATTTAGCAAGACTTTCCTGGTCTAAAACTGCTCACAGTAAACAATTCTAGAATTTTGGGATTGGTCTGTCATACATGGCTTCCTGGAAAATGCTACACAGGGTATGAAACAGTACAAATGGAGATGTTTGACAACTGAGTTGGCTTGTTCTCTGTAAATGATGCGTCTATGCGTACTGCTTAAAACCTCCTATATTATATAAGGTATGTCCAATACGAGACAACAAGATCTAGGGATGTGCACTGAGACTCCAGAACCTCTCTCTGATTTGCCTGTGCAACGTGGTCTTCTAAAAGAAACCAGGACCCCCTGGAAAAAGTTAACTCCAGGGAGGGAACAGGATAAAAATAACATGAGTCTGGAACATCTTATTGGACACAAAGGAAGAAAATGCTCAAAGACTGATGGGATTGTCGAAGAGACATAGAAGTCAGCTTAAAGGGTCTCCTGTGAGCAAATCTGGGGCAATTTAAAAATCAATAAATAATAATAATAAACAGTAACAAATTGAATACAAAAAGGACCAATGAATCCACACTGATATAAATCAATAAATGGAGACAGAATTGTGTTGGTGGTGGTAATGGTGTTTTTTATAATAGAAAACCAACCAACAAATGTAAACAGAATAATGAAGTTAAAAAAATCACAACTAAGCAATCATCATAGTAAAATTAATTCCAGTTAAAAGTACCAAAGGAAGCAAAAACTAGCAAGTAAAATTGACTTGAGACAGGATTTTACGTACTATCAAAATATCTCTTCACAAAATATTTATTGATAACAAAGGGAACAAAAGTAATAAGACCTATAGATATCATATACTACCAATGGGATGCAGTAAAAAGAACACAATATTGGTGATACTACAGCAAAAAATATATATAAAAATAAAAAATATATAAATATATAAAATATACATAAACATATATATAGGTTTAACATTGAACAAATCTAAATTGAGTGGATTCTACATATTGGATTAGATTATAATACTTTAAAATATCAAGGTGACAAAAGCCTAGAGAAGATTAAGGAATTATTCCAACTTGAAAGACACTAGGAAGAAATAACCAGGTATGATACGTGATCCTGTATGGAATTTTTACTATAAAAGATGGTCTGGGACAATGGGAAAAAAAAAAAAATAGGAATTCTGGGTGAAAGTTAATATCGGAGTTCTCTGTGAGATTCTTGAAACAGTTTGAATTAGTTTCAACAGTAATTCTGAAACAGTTTAGTTTTTTAATGAAGAAACAATTTGAAAAAGACAACTGGAAAATGCAGCAGCACCACCAACTTGAAGAATGCACATTCAAAGGTCACCGAAGTGTGTACGATCCATTTGCACTATTCTCAGAACATTGGTATTCTCAGAACGCTGATGCCAAAACCTACATGAAACATTTCAAGTTCAAAACTGTCTTACACACAAGCTGTAACCTCAGAATAAAGATAATAACCATAAAATGAACAGTAAAAATTTCCTACTGGCCGTTCAGGTCCAATTCTGCTAAAGCCTTTTTTCAATCATACCATACTGAAACCAGTAAGGTGTGATAATTACCCATTCTCATCTATTAGCAGACTATATTTTAATAATGGTGAATTGTACAGTCTGAATTTTTATAGGGAAAATTTAGAAAGTGCAATTGTCTAAGGACTACCTGGAGAGAACCAACTGTGACACCATTCATATGAGTCCAGAACACCAGGGTACATCTTGGTCCCATGCGTGAAATAAGAGGAGTGAGTATATCAGCCGTGTCACCAAATCTTCCATTTGAACTATCAGCATACAGGTACCAGCCATCTGTGGTATTTCTGGGGAAAGTACAAAGTGTGTATCATATTAAAAAAAAGAGGAAAATCATAAAACGTAATCTAGTTCATCACTGACCATATTTTATTGTTCTGTAAGTTTTCCTAACAGCATCATAATGTTTTATAGCATAATGATGACTCACAATCTTCAGCAGAAATAATTATTCTACTGCTTCTTACCAGTAGCCAGGAGGATGCCACAGTCTGTTTGTTCAAGACTGGCTCCATGTGACCCCTTTCTGCGGACTGGGGACAAAGGTCATGGCCTTCGCCTAATCTCATCCCAGAGGCATTGGGACAGGAGAGTGGGAATTCTTTCCTCCTAGACAGGGTTTGCCCCACCACCACCACCGAGGCTGCCTTTCTGAGGGGGTGGATCTACTGTTTACTTAAAGAAATACCGTGTTTATAGCTGGAGGAGAAATGTGCCCAACACTGGTGGAGATCTGACTATCAACAGGGCCCTGGCCTCCTTTCCAGCACTGCCAGTGGAGGTCCCAGAGCAAATGAAGACGTGGCAGGGACAAGGAACATACGCCCTGCACTCCCTCTGCTCCCTGACCCTGTGGTATGAAGACCTGTCACCACCTTCCTCAAAGCCTTCTTGTCCCGGGGCATTCCCGGCATCCTCCAAGATTCTTAGCTCCTTGACCTTTCAGTTGTCTCCTAGAAAACCAGTGTTTGGAGCAATAAAATTATTTTTGCTTGAGTCTTATTTCTAAGAAAAGGTAAAGAGCTGGCATTGTGGGAATCTTCTTTTTATGCTGTTGCATAAAAAGATCTTTTTAGAAAACAGATCTTAATAGGATGGATGTCTGAGTTTCAGTGCCAAAGTATCTTTTGGAAACTTGGAACACCAAGAGCTCTGCCTCCACTGCCTAAGGAGAGGGCCCCTCCCTCTCTGCCCTCACTTTGCTCCATGCTGCCTGGTTTCCAGCCGGGCCATCAAGTGCCCTGCTCATGTTTGATCCTGCTTGTGCCGCCACCCCCCACATACCTGGGGGCACTGGTAGCTCTTGGGTTATTGCTCTCCCCGGACTCCTTTCCCCTTCCTTGGTCTGTCTGGTGGTCCCCCAGACAGGCACAGCACTACTGAACTCAACGAGTAACTGGCAATGTGACAACAGCCAAGCTGGGGGCTGAGGCCCGGAGATAGTGCCTCGGCCATCCTCCCACACTGGGCTGAGACACAGCCTTTGGGATGCCAGGCCCATCTCTGACCCTGCCTGCTAGTCTTGGAGGAAGGGACTCCTGTCAAGAGAGACGTCTTCAGAGGGGAAACCAGGAGGTGGGACTTGAGGGTTGGCTAATGTAAGCTTCCACCACCACCATCAAGAGGTGAATCCACTGTCACTGGTTGCCCAGAGGTGTCCACATCTTTTTCCAGGAGCACCCACAGGAGGAAGGGAGTTTATTTAGGAACAATTTAAAGAAAGCTTTCATGTCCTAGGGACCTCTTTCATCAGACCAAGAGAGTAGGTTGCAATGATCTAACATTTGTGTGGGGTCGACTCAGGTGCAAGGGAAGTTTTAGCCCAGGCACAAAGTTAGTTTCAAATACTAGATAGTAAATCCATTTTTCTTTATTTGCTTTTTTGGCACAGAAGCTGGTAATCTAGGACCTACATGTGAACAGCTTTATACGAGTATTTTTGTACTCAGGTTTCTTGGGTTGGTACGATACATTATATTTAAGTTCCTTGAACACTGACGATCCCCCTAATGTGGATGATGACTGAAGCTTTGTAAATTCAGGGATGTTTGTGTGAATAAAGTTATTTGATGGTGCCGAGGGAGGGAGGGAGGGAGGGAGGAAGGGAGGGAAGGAGAAAGGGAGGGGAAGGAAGGAAAGGAAAGGAAAGGAAAGGAAAGGGAAGGGAAGGGAAAGGAAAGGAGGGAGGGAGGGAAGGAAAGGAAGGAAGGAAAAAGAAGAAAAGAAAAGAAAAGAAAAGAAAAGAAAAGAAAAGAAAAGAAGGAAGAATTACTCTACTATTTCGATTTCCAATCCATGTATCAGTTGGTACAATATGCACAAATTACGGTAAAGGCTGAAATTACCAGGTCTAATCTGTAATAATTTGGTTGTGTGCTTCTGTTTTGTTTTTTATAATGATATTGCCAATAACGTGGTCAGCTCTGTATGGCTTATTTTCTTTTTTTCAACACTTAATTTTTTATTGAAATAGAATTGACATACGATGTTAGTTTCAGATGTATTACATATTGATTTGACAATTCTATACACTACTCAATGCTCACCACGATAAGTGTAGTCACCACCTGCCACCATGTATTACTACAACACTATTGACGATATTCCCCATGCTGTACTTTTCATCTTTGTGACTTAGTTACTTTATAACTGCAAGTTAAAGTTTGTACCTCTTAATCTATTTTGCCTATACCCCCATCCACTTCCCTTCTAGCAACCACCAGTTTGTTCTCTGTATTTAAGAGTCTGTTTGGTTTTTTGTTCATTCATTTGTTTTGTTTTTTAGATTCCACATGGGAGTGAAATCATATTTTCATGTATGTAAAACGGACGCTAAAGAACTGAATACTTTTAGAAGAGGCACATAAAGGAGAAAAATATATAGAAAAAATAAAACATGTAAAATAGAAAGGAAACTGGCCTGGGGTTCTGTTTACAATCTAAAAGGCTTTCAGGTTCAAATTTAGTCTCTATTAATTTAGGTCAGCTTTACTCAACTACATTTTAATAAGCTGGTAGATAATTTTTAAAGTATGTCTTTTTCCTCCTTACCTTCAAATCAAAAAGCCAGGATGAAAACAATTGAATATCAATGTAATCTTGCCATAAAAGACAGAGTTCATGCTTCCACTTTAAATATCAATTCAAAAAAGAAATAATAAAACATTAAAGACATCTAGGTAACAGAGTTTTTTGAAGCATTAAATGAAGAGGTGATTCCGCACAGTTTGGGCCTTCTGGCACACTTTAACTAGATTTCTTACCACATTCTCACTTCAGTATTATGCTAGATAATATAGGATGTAAATTTGCTACTTATTAAAACCATTTTCATTTTGAAAGTTTTATCATTTTTCTTGGGGAAAGAAATGTGAATCAGTCATAGCAAATGGATAGAGAGAAAACATAAGTATTCATTCAATCCCCACATATTTATTGTCAGTCTTTGCAGTTTTGCCTGCCTGAGGCCCTGGGAATAGGATTGTGAGCAAAGCACACAAAAGGGTTTGGCCTCTGACCTCCTCATTTACTAAGTGGACAGCATTAGGCAGGTTAGTTAACCTCTCTTAACATACTAGTTTCCTCATTTATGAAATGTTCCATATAAGGTCTTAAGAATTAGAAATAAAGGGGCACCTGGGTGGCTCAGCGGTTAAGCGTCTGCCTTCGGCTCGGGGCGTGATTCTGGCATTGTGGGATCGCGCCCCACATCAGGCTCTTCCGCTATGAGCCTGCTTCTTCCTCTCCCACTCCCCCTGCTTGTGTTCCCTCTCTCGCTGGCTGTCTATCTCTGTCAAATAAATAAATAAAATCTTAAAAAAAAAAAAAAAAAAGAATTAGAAATAAAGGGTGCCTGGATGGCTCAGTCAGTTGAGCATCTGCCTTTGGCTCAGGTCATGATCTCGGGGGTCCTGGGATCGAGTCCTGTGTCAGGCTCCCTGCTCCTCCCTCTGCTCCTCCTCCCACTCATTCTCTCAGTCTCTCACTAGCTCTCTTTCTCTCTCAAATAATAAAGAAAATATTTTTTTAAAAAGAATTAAAAATAAAATAAAAGAAAGTCTAAAACAGTACCTGGCCCATCTTATATACTTAATAAATGATAATTGTGATTTGTGGTTATGTCATTAGTTGCTGCTAATGGAATAAACAGCTTAGTGTCCCACAAACCACAGAGGGTATAAGTGAAGATCATTTTTAAGAGGCAGGATTATTATATTAATTTGAATTATGTCTCAATAAATAAGTACTTCCAGCTTCATTTCTTGTGTGCTTAATATCCCAGAATCCTAGGGATATCAAGAACAGGTATAATTGATTCACTGATTTATAGATTCACTGAGACACAGCACAATTTCTACAGATTTTTTCCCCCCAGATTGGCAAACAGATTCTAAGCTTCATATGGAAATCTAAAGGACTGAAAATAGCCAATTTTAATGTAAAGGAGAACAGAGTTAGAGAATTTACTCTAACAGATCTGGTCATTATAAAGGAGGAATAATCAAGACAGAGATGCTGGAGTAAAGACAGGCAAATGGGCCAGGTAAATGGATGGAATAGTCCTGTTCACATATATTATACACCTTATTTATGAAAAGTCTGGTTCTTCAGAGCACTGAAGGAAAGGACAATCTTTTCAATGGGTACTGAATAAATTAGGTGGCAATGTGGGGAAATAAAACAAAATTTGCCCCTATTTCACAGCTTTCAAAAATAATAAATTCCAGGTAGATTGTACCTGGAGTGTAGAAGGTAAAACAATAAAGCTTCTCTAAGATAATCTAATAATATCTTCATAATGTGGAAGTGAGAAAGTTTTCTTTAATAATATACAAAAATTACTAACCGTAAGGGGAAATATTTAAAGATGGACTGTATCCAAATTAAGGATTTCTGTTTACCAAAGATACCAAAATGATGATCAAAATCATCAGTGAATCATCATTAGTGATTGGGAGGAAAACATATATACCACATTTAATGAGTTAACATTTATTGACTGCTTACTTATGTACCATCCACTGTATGCCAGATGTTCAACAGTATGTGGGGGTCTGTGTCTGTGTGTCTGTGTGTGTCTGTGTGTGTCTGTCTGTGTGTCTGTGTGTGCTTGTCTGTGTGTGTCTGTGTGTGTCTCTGTGTCTGTGTGTGTGCATCTGTGTGTCTGTGTGCATGTCTGTGTGTGTCTCTGTGTGTGTCTCTGTGTGTCTGTCTGTGTGTCTGTGTGTGCTTGTCTGTGTGTTTCTCTGTGTGTGTCTGTGTGTCTGTGTCTGTGTGTCTGTTGTCTGTGTGTGCATGTCTGTGTGTCTGTGTGTGTCCCTGTGTGTGTCTCTGTGTGTCTGTCTGTGTGTGCTTGTCTGTGTGTGTGTCTGTGTGCGGTCTCTGTGTGTCTGTGTGTGCATGTCTGTGTGTGTGTCTGTGTCTGCATGTGTCTGCGTCAGTGTGTATGTCTTGTCTGTGTGTCTGTGTGTGTGTCTGTTTTGTTTCCAAAGCAGCACCTGGTTCATAGATCCTCAAAAACTACTTGATAAACAAAATAAATGAGTTTAAAATTAGTAAAACACATGTAGAAATAAAAAGACTAGAGGAGTGGCAGAACCATGGATTCAGATGAAATTATTCATGAAAAGTTGATAATGTGTTTCATGCTGGGGGGAGAAAAACAACATAAGAAAAGACAAAACATAGGGGTGCCTGGGTGGCTCAGTCGGTTAAGTATCTCCCTTTGGCTCAAGTCATGATTTCAGGGTCCTGGGATCGAGCCCCGTGTCAGGCTCCCTGCTCAGCAGAGAGTCTGCTTCTCCCTTTCTCTCTCCCTCTGCCTCTCCCCTGCTCATGCTCTCTCTCTCTCTGTCAAATAAATAAAATCTAAAGAAAAGAAAAGAAAAGAAAAGAAAGAAAAGAAAAGAAAAGACAAGAAAAGACAAGACAAGACAAACCCAACAGATCAGAGACTGTGGAGGAATTAAGTGACTAAAAGTCACAATTCTGGCAGTAGCGATAAAAGCATCCAGTCAACAGTTCTTCAACTGGAGGTCTCTGTATTAATTTCCCCAGAAACTATGCAAGGAAAAACTATGAATGTTTAATTTTCCCAATCCAATATAATCTGATGAAATTCACACACAGAGATAAATATAAATTACTGAAACAATCCCTTATAATTATATACCCCTGAAACGTCACTTTCAAGAAGAAGAAAAAAGGAGATATTGATACCAGGAGATCAATTTGAAAAAGGCAAGCAACACAACCGCATTTGTGCTCTTACGTCACACTATGAACACTGTGCTGGGGTAGCAGTACATCATTCGGTCACCAATCCTAAATGCATTAGTTGTGGGCAGGTGATGTCGTATGTATGATTCCTGATGGAAAGATGAAGAATTACACAAACACTTGCCTCTGTCTGGGATGAGATCACTCAAGCATGTACCTGCAAAGGAAATCAGCTCGCCTCCTGGAATGGGCAAAGCAGTAATGATCACACCAAACAATGCTGTCACCCACAAAATAACAGCATCGCTCCACCAGCCTTCAAATGGTCTTTTCTCATATGAGGTAGGAAGGAGAACGTTTTATAGGTACATATTTTCTAATAAAACATATCATAAACCACATACAAAGTGTTGTAATACTTGAAGGAAGTGTTGTACACCCAGGACTTGCAAAAGTAAAGATTCCAGGTGATGATGTACAAGTCATTAAAAACAGTGATTATAAAAAGAGATCTCGGGGCGCCTGGGTGGCTCAGTCGTTAAGTGTCTGCCTTCGGCCCAGGGCGTGATCTCAGGGTCCTGGGATCGAACCCCACATTGGGCTCCCTGCTCCGCTGGGAGGCTGCTTCTTCCTCTCCCACTCCCCTGCTTGTGTTCTCTCTCTCACTGTCTGTCAAATAAATAAATAAAATCATATATATATATATACATATGTATATACATGTGTGTGTGTGTGTGTATAGATAGATATAGATATAGATATAGATATAGATATAGATATCTTATTTACAGCGCATGCTATTTTAAAGATAGTCTCCCAGGCCTCATGATAATCAGTTTCTGAAGTCTTAACATAAATTAAGCAATTATAATATTGACCTTTTTTCCCCTTTATTTGAGAGTATCTTGGGTATTCACTCAAATTAGTAAGAAAAAACTACACTTGCGTGGACAAATCAAAATATTTTTGAGTTAGGACAACTGACCTTTGACTCTGTACGTCTACGACATCAGGGACATATTCTCTAGGCTTATTCTTTGGGCTAAAAAAATACCTTTTACTTCATTATGATATTATAGGAGTTTTTAACATACCTGATGAGATAGGATCTAGTAAAAGTTATCATGAAGTTTATTAGCTTCATGTGTAGCAGAAAATACAAACTGTTCAATAGTACAATTCTTCTAGAGGTTTCCATAGCATTACCCCAGTATCTGTAATGAACAATTCTTGTGTGACACTAACCGCTCGCCCACCAGAGCCACCAACTCCACTGTGTGAGATGAACGAAACCCCTGACCCACCAACTGCTGTAGTAGGCTTCTTAAGCAAGCCAGACCAGTCAGAGCTCCTGTGCAGAATTTTTAGAATATAAATTAAGGGAAAAGGAATATTCCTTCTTGAGTGTCAAATCTTACTCCCTGAGTCCCCAGGGTTTGAAAGCAGTTCTGTCTGACTCCAAAACTCCACACATGCCATCTGTACTATGCTTTAGTGATGCAGAAGACAGACACACACACAGACACACACACACACACACACACACACACACACACACACACACACACACGGTTTCTATTTGAACTTATTGGTCCTTTCTGAAATACACATCTGATCCTACCATCCTGCTTAGAAATCTTCAATACAGGGATACCTCGGTGGCTCAGTAGGTTAAGCATCTGACTCTTGGTTTAGGCTCAGGTCATGATCTCAGGGTCGTGGGATCGAGCCCCAAGTCAGGCTCCATGCTCAGACAGGATTCTGCTGGAGACTCTCTCTCTTCCCTTCCCACTCCCCCTGCCCCCTCAATTCTCCCTTTAAAATAATAAATCATTAAAAAAAAATCTTCAATACATCTTTACTGACTCAAAAACCCTTCAACTAAACCATATGACATTATACTACAATAAAAAGCATCCGTACAATATAAATCTAGTCACTAGACACAGTGTCTAAATCAGCTGACATTGCTTTTTTCATAGCACAGCTTTCGCAATAAAGGAAGCAGTGAATTAATTTGCATTCTGGTGCAATCTCTTTCTATCATCACGTATTTGTAACTAATCATACACAGACCAACATTTTATACTGCACTCTACATAAACTGGGTCAGATTTTTGTGTGTGTGAAGGCCACACAGTAAATATTTTAGGGTTTGTGGGCCATAAGGTCTCTGTTACAACTATTAAACGTCTGTCTTTGTAGCATGAAAGCATCCACAGACTGCTTAAATGACTGGTTATAGCCATGCTCCAATAAAACTGTATTTACAAAAACAGGCTTCAGGCAAGAATTGGCCCATAGACCATCCTTTGCTCACCACTCTTCTGTGGATAAAATCTCCATTCATCGGGATCGGAGGAATAACTTTCTATAAAAATATCTGGCATCAACTTTCACATATTACTTTACTCAGACACCCAGATTTATACCCATTGTAATGTTCATGTAATGTCTTGAATACATTAAGCACTTTCTTTTCTTTGTCTCCCTTATATCTGTCCTTTTCCCGGGCACAGTTACACAACCTCTGGTCTTGGTCTGTCCTCTATACTATCTTGATTTTTCCTCCACAATGTAACTTCTAAGCCTTCTCAGATTCCTAGACTCTAAAGTCCTTGATTCAAAATTACCCCCACACCTAAGAATTTCATAGCATTTATACATAACTTTTTAAATGTATTCTTCATATTACATTTTAATTCACTGAATATAAAGCTTTATTCTCCAGTAGATTTTACACATATCAAGACACTGATTTTAACTTATTTATCCACATCACCTTGTGAATCCAGAAAATCTTGTAAAGTCACTTAAACTCAATTGGTACTCAATAAATATTTCCTGAATCTGTTGCTGAAGATTAAATCATAGTGTTAGAGAATTCTTGTTTTTCTATATAAAAATTCTCCTTTACAAGCGCAAGTCATCTCGATTTTTAAAAAAAGGACTTACAATTTTAGCAGAGTGCTTTTGGGTTTCTCTTTCCTAGTCTCATGAAATAAAAATGAAGTAATGAACAACATTTGCTGAAATTTTATACAACCACCTGGGGTTTTCCCAACTCAAGTTCAATATCACATGTATCAAAGCCAACTATTTTAATTAGGAGCCCCCACAGTTCCTGTTTCAATATTGTATGACATTCACTGCAGAAAGTCTGTGTGAGGCAAGTAAAACACACAAAAATAACAATGGAGAAAATTTAAGGTCGAAGAAATTACATAATATAGTTGTATTTATTTATTTTCTAATTTCACAAAACAGAAATTTTGAAGGCTCACTAAAGTAAGCCTACTCTTTATAAAATAGATTTCAGGCCAAAAAACACTAGTTTCTGAGATGTAAAAAACAGAGCATTTGAGGTTTTTAGGTCAGTCTTTACATTGTAATCTTTCAGTTAGAGAGTATTAATAATAGTTTGTCGTTCAATATTTGTAACAAAGCTGAGAAGCTGGGATTGTGACCACTACTACTTCACAGATAAGGAAAATTAAATAATTTGCCAGTGCTAATTCCTTAGGTGAGTACTGAAATCACGACCACACTTAGATCCTTCTCCCCATGTTTTATATTCTAAACTAGTTTCTAAGTGCGAGATCAGAACCAGCTACGTTAGGATTATCTGGGAACTCACTGTAATCACCAGATCTTGGGCCCTATCTCAGACATACCGAATCAAGGACTCTGGAGTAGAGCTCAGCAATCTGTTTAACAAATTCTCCTGCTTATTCTGGTGCGTGCTAAGTTTTGAGACCCACTGTTCAAAACCACTTACACTAACAGCTAAAATAGTATCTATAATTCCAAGTTGCCAAATCAAGATGCTAATTCAAAAGGAAACTTAGAAAAACAGACATTCAAGCTTAATTCTTCTTCACAAAATGAACACTCTGTGGAAAATAAATAACTATAAGATTAAAGAATTTCCTAACACTTGTTTTACAACACCTCATTTTCTTTTTTTTTTTTTTAAAGATTTTATTTATTCATTTGACAGAGAGAGAGAGACAGCCAGAGAGAGAGGGAACACAAGCAGGGGGAGTGGGAGAGGAAGAAGCAGGCTCCCAGCAGAGGAGCCTGATGTGGGGCTCGATCCCATAACGCCAGGATCACGCCCTGAGCCGAAGGCAGACGCTTAACGACTGAGCCACCCAGGCGCCCCTACAACACCTCATTTTCTATTACATACTGCGTAGAACACAGGCACTGTATTCTAGTTAAAAAAAGAAAAACAAGTTGGCTGAGAGAGGTATAGGTTAAAATTCTTAGTCACATATATTTGAGAAACTCAATGAGCAATTCCAGGGTACCATTTACACACACACATACACCCACACAGAATTTGCTGTAAATAGTTCTTTAGGAGTTCTGTCATCAGTTCTCCATTATACTTTAAAAAAAAAAATAACTCACACATCCTTAATGTATTTGACCAAAAAAAAAAAAAGGGGGGGCTGGCACATTTAGATAAGTCCTCAGTTAAATATCTGTCAAGTGAATGAATAAAACAAAGGAACAACTGATGACTTGTTTGTGAGAATCACTAGATAAACAATGCCTTCTAATAAAATTTTCTGACCTAGATTTCAAAAGAAACTAAAGTAATTTAAGTTTTTGAGAATTTAAAAATAATTTTTAAAATTATACTTTATCAGAAATGACATGAATGCAAGAATTTATTCACATGTTACTATGAATGAGAGTTCTATTTCTTTCAGACAAAATTTGTTGCAGGTTTCAAGGCAAAGGAAGTTATCAGGGATAAAGAACAGTATTACATAATGATAAAGAGGTCAATAGTCCAAGAAGACATAATAATCCTTAACGTATATGAGCGTAACAGAGTATCAAAATATGTGAGGCAAAACTAACAGAATTGGGGGGGGGGGGGAAGCAAAAAACAAAAAACAAATGAATTCACTATCATAGAGACTTCAACACACCTCTATCAGAAATGGACACATTTCACAGGCAACAGATCCGTAAGGACAAAGGTGAACTCAACATCATTAATCAGATAAGTATAATTGATGTCGACAGACTACTTTATCCAATAACATCAGAATATACATTCTTCTCAAGCTCACAGGGAACATTCACATGTAATAAGGACTATTAAACAAAACATACAAAAAATTCTTAATACTCAACAATAAGAAAACAAATAACCTGATTAAGAAATGGGCCAGGTTTTAGAACTGTTTGTCCATTGTGGGTTGTGTGGAGTCAGCTTGCGGGTCTGGGAGACCTGAAAATTGAGAGCTTCTTCGCTTCCCAGCAGCTGCACCCAGTGGCCTCATGGCTGTCTCCATGCCACAAAATGACTACTTTGAGTTGCACCAGAAGTGCTATGGCTATCGTTTAGATTACCATAAGAAAAAGAGAAAGAAGGAAGGTCAAGAAGTTCATGAATGTTCAAAAAAGGCAAAAAAGATGAAAGCTAAACTCTACCATAAACAGTGCCATGCCAGGAAAACACAAATGAAAAAGACTCAGTATACATGAAAAGATAAACACCAAACAAAAGAAAGATGGAGTCTCCACAAGGAGCAGCCCCTGCATATCTATGGACAGTAGGAACAGAGCTAAAGTACTTTCCAATATGATTAAACAAAAACAAAAAGAGAAAGTGGGAAAATGAGAAATTCCTTTGCTCAAAGTTCATGCCCAGGGAGAAACAGAAATGTTAAAAGTCATTCAAACAGGAAGGAGAAAGAAGAAAGCATGGAAGAGGATGGTTACTAGCGTCTGCTTTATTGGAGATGGCTTCGCTCGAAAACGACCCAAATATGAGAGATTCATTAGGACAATGGGCTTATGAGTCAAAAGATCCATGCAACACAGCCTGAATTGATAGTCACCTCTTGCCTGCCAATATTTGGTGGAAAAAAGAATCCCTTATCCCAACTATATACAACTTTGGGAGTTATTACCAAAGATACTGTCATTGAGACACACGTGAGTGAGTTGAGCCTGTGACACAAGAAGACAAGGTTATTTGGGGAAAATATACCCAGGTTACTAACAATCTTGAAAACAATGGACTTATAAATGCAGTCTTGCTGGTTTGACAGCAGTTTCAGACAAATAACTCCTTATAATTACTGAAGACTACACGCTTATCAGGAAAACCACCATTACCGTTGTGGTTCTGAATACCACCAAACAGCCTAACATATCTGCAGTCATCAAAAGAACTATTTATCCTATTGTAAAAAGCATTAAAATAGCCCAATTAAAAAGAGAGAGAGAGAGGAAGAAGAAGAAGAAGAAAAAAGAAATGAGCCAAACGCTTGAACAGACACCTCACCAAAGAAAATACAAAGGTGGCAAAAAAATAAGCATATGAAAAGATGCTCCATACATATGTCATCAGGGAAATGCAAATTAAAACAATGAAATGTTACCAGATGCCTATGAAAATGGGCAAAATCCAGAAACTAATAACACCAAATCCTAGCAAGGATGTACAGTAACAGAAATTCACATTCATTAACAGTGGGAATGCAAAACCGTACAGCCAGTTTAAAAGACTCTTTGGTAATTTCTTACAAAACTGAACACATTCATACGATCCGAAATCATGCTCCTTGGTATTTAGCCAAAGGAGATGAAAATTTATGTCCAGACAGAAACCTGCACATGGATGTCAAAAGCAACTTTATTCACAATTACCAAAACTTGGGAGCAACCAAATGTCCTTCTGGAGGTGAATAAACTTTGGTATACCAAACACTGGAATATTCAGCACTAAAAAGAAATGATCTATCAAGCTATAAAAAGACAAGGAGGAAACTTAAGTGCATATTATTAACTGAAAGAAGCCAATTTGAAAAGGCTGCATACTGTATGATTCCAACTATATGACATTCTAGAAAAAGCAATACTACGGAGACAGTAAAAGGTTAGCAATTGCCAGGGATTTGGTGGGGAGATGGGAAGAATGAATAGGCAGAGCGGAGGGTTTTTAGGACAATGAAGGTACACTCTATTAATGGTGGATAGATGTCATTATACATTTGTCCACACGCATAGAATGTATAACACCAACAGTGAACGCTAATGCAAAATATGGGTACTTTTGTATGTCATTTAAGTCCATCAATTGTAACAGATACCATGAGATGAATTCTAGAGAATGAAGTAGGGTTCATCTTGCACATAGGGAAGAATCTATTGATACAGAGGCTGATACAAAGCAGAGCTTGACATATCATAGATGCATTACAATAGAAGAGAGGTAAAAGACACAAAATTACTTGAAAATTAAAAATTTCAATCTGTTACACAAATGATATAGTCATTAGTTTATTGATTTTGATGTCAGGTAAAAATAAGTTAAAAGAGAATTATTAATATTTCCTGAAACAATAAGAGCCAGCCATGTTTGTAAATACATTTATTTATTAAGACTGACCTGATTTTTTAAAAATTCAAACTTTTCAGCACTGATCTCTAAGGCTATTTATTCGAAACCTTACTTGTAACTTCATCGGAATTTTGAAAGTTCCATATAATGCAACTAGCAATTTGGATTCTGCTCATTAGATTCACAATTTTCTCTAAATTTATGAAATGGACTTATAAAATCATATGATTATGAAATTCGTAGTAAGCATAAATCAATATAGGATACTGCCAAAACTTATTTTGAAATGTCGTATAAATGAAATCCCAGTAGTAGAAGGGATTAAAATGGTTGTGTCCTTACTCTCCCCAGAGATAATAATTGTAAGTATTGTATAAAATTATATAAAGTTAATTCTAAAATACAAACTGAAAAATTTCCAAAGCAGAAACAATCAGAGGAAAGCATAATACACAGGCAAACCTGCAACAGAGAGTGGTAAGAACAGTGAGTTTGTGGCTTTTTGATCTCAGAAAATTGACAATCTCCCTTACCCTTTGTCTATGTTTGCAGAAAATGACACAATTATAGCCTTACTGGCAAAGGGAAGAAGAGATTAGAATTCGCAAGAAAATTTAAAGATGAAATCCTAGAAATCCTAACAGCAAAGCTTCACAGGTACAGGGGAGACAGTAGGAAGTATGGCAAAATGCAGGTAGAGATCAGAGAAAAAAACTATGCTCAAAAACCAGAGCTATGTAGACCCAATCTTCAAAGCTGAGTTTTCTCCTAACAGTAAATTTTTTAACCATACATAATTTAAACAGCAGAAGGCACAAAGCTTTAAGTCCTTGTGGACTTGAAGTTTCAGAAGAGAGAGCCTGAAATTGACAGAGCACAGATAAATAGAGAAGGAATGCACAAAAAAGCAAAAGTGGAAAGCCATGAAAACAGAGCAGAGATAAGAGTAGTTGCATATGGTGCAAGAGATAAAGTTTACAGTTTGAAACCAGATAAATTAACTACTTATTAAAACAAGAAACAAAAATCTTCACATGAACATGACAGAATCCAGAGTCACTAAAATGTAATATCAATAATATTCAGTTTTCAATCAAAAATTGTTAGACATGCAGAAAAAATGTAGTGTGGTCATTATGGACTAAAAAATAACCAATAGAAAATTACTCCAAGAGGGTCAAGATGTTGGATGTATCAGACCAAGATTTTATAGCACCTATCAAAGATATATTCAATGAACTAAAGGAAAATCATTCAATAAATTGAAGAACATTATGGTATCAATGAATGTACAGATGGATAATCTCAAGAGTAAAATGGGAACTCTAAAATAAATAACCGAAGTGAAATAAGTCAAGCAGAGAAAGACAATTATCATATAGTTTCACTCATTTATAGAACATAAGAAATAGCAGGGGGATCGGTAGGAGAAGGAAGGAAAGAATGAAGGGGGGATAAACAGAAAGGGGAATGAACCACAAGAGACTAGGACTCTGGGAAAAAAACTGAGGGCTTCAGAGGGGAGGGGGGTGGGGGATTGGGATAGGCCGGTGATGGGTATTAAGGAAGGCACATATTGCATGGAGCACTGGGTGTTATATGCAAATAATGAATCTGGAACACTACATCAAAAACTAAGGATGTACAGCATGGTGACTAACATAACATAATAAAAAATTATCATTAAAAGTAATAATAAATAAATAAATAAATAAATAAATAAATAAATAAATAAATAAAATAACCAAACAGTAATTTGGAGACTGAAATCTACAATAATTAAAATTAAAAAATAAGATGCTACATGGGCTTAACAATAGTTTGGATATCGCCAAAAAAGAAAGAGTAAATATGAAAATAAATCAGTAATCAACTCAAGAATCATAAAAATAAATGGTTGACAAATATTAACACATTAGAAACTTGTAACACAAATATGAAACAATCCAATATTGATATAAATGGAATCCCAGAAAAAGAGGAAGGATAAAATACTCAAAAAAATAAATGACTGAAAACCCTAAGTTTGGTAAAAAAAAAAAAAAATGTAAGGATCTAGAAAATTTAATAGATACACCATAGCCAAAATGTTATAAGCCAAAGACAAAGATAAAATCTTGTAAGCAAACAAAAATTATTCATTTAATAAAGACAAACATTGATATGAATAAAAATAGATACCCGAAATGATTGAAGGTGTTGAAATTATAATTTTCAAAGTGTTGAATAAAAACAAACAAAAAAGTTCTATACCCAGCGAAGCTGTCTTTCAAAACTGAAAGGGAAATAAAGGAACATTTAAATTGAAAAAAGAGGAAGAATCATTTCCCAGCAGACTTTTACTATAAGAAATGCTTTAAAAAAAAAAATTCTAAAGGAATATATTAGAAAGACTGAAGAAATAAAACCAGCTAGGAATTCAGATGGATTAAAAAGATAAATACGTTTTTAAAAATTATATATATACACACACACACACACACACACGATTTTACATATCTCATTTATATATTTTAAATTATATATGCAATGTATATATGCGTGTGGACTCTTTTCCTCTTAATCCTTCTAAAAGACATAAGACAGAACAAAGCAAAAGTAACAATATTGTTTTGATAGTCTTATAATTCTGTAAAGACTCAGAGAGGAGGCTGTTTTTTCAAATACCCAATTTTCAACAACAAAAAATCACAAGACATAGAAAACACAGGAATAGGAATATAAGTAAATATGCCAACAAACTCTTTCAAAAATTTGAAGAGAACACTTCCCACCTCGCCCTATGAGGCCAGTAGTTCCCTGATAGCAAAGATAAACACAAAGACACTAAAAATAGATATATTAAAAAACTCCTACAGACCAATATCCTCAATAAAGATGCAAAAATCCTCATCAAAATACTAGCAAGCACAATGCAGCAGGAAAGAAAAAAATGTACACCATGACCAAGCAGGATTTATTCCTATAATACAAGGATGGTTTAACATGTAAAAATTGATTCAATCAGTGTAACCCACCTCATTAACAGAATGAAAGAAAATAACCATATAATCATCTCGATTGATGCAGAAAAAGCACTTAAAAAAAACCCAATGCCCTTTCATGATAAAAGCAGTCAACAAAGTAGGAAAAAAAAGAAACTACCTAACATAATAAAGACCAAATATGAAAAGCCCACAGTTAACATCATACGCAGGGGTGAAAGACTGAAAGCTTTCCCTCAGAGGAACAAAACAAGGAGGATTGCTTTCACTATTGCTATTTCCCATATTATTGGGAGTTCTTAGAGGAATTAGGCAAGGAAAAGAAATAAAAGACATCCAAATTGTAAAGAAAAGGTAGTAAAGTAACCTCTGCAGACAACATAATCTTAAACGTAGGAAACATGAAAGCTTCCACAGGAAAAAAAAAAAAAAACAAAACTCTTAGAATACAGAAATTAAGCAAAATTGTGGAACACAAACCAGCATGTAAAACCAGTTGTGTTTTCACACTAATGTTGAATAATCCAAAGGCATTTTAAAAAAGTATTCTATTTTTTTTTATTTTTTTAAGATTTCATTTATTTATTTGACAGAGAGAGCACAGCAGGGGGAACAGCAGGCAGAGGGAGAGAGAGAAGCAGGCTCCCGACTGAGCAGGGAGCCCAATGCCATAAAATATTTCTGAAAGAATTAATGAGATTATATCCCTGTTCATTTATCAGAAGACTTAATATTGTGAAAAAGTCAATAATTACTAAAGGAATCTATACAATGTAATCGCTACCAAAATCCCAATAATTTTCTTACAAAAATAAGTAAATCCATCCTAAAATTAATGTGCATCTCAAGGGATCCTAAACAACCAAAACAATCTTGAAAAATAAGAACAAAATTGGAGGACTCATACTTGATATCAAAATTTACCAAAATAGTGTGGTAAGCCACAATAACCAAAACAATATAACAGTGTCATAAAGACAGACATAAAGACCAATAGAATAGAATAGAGAGCACAGAAATAAACCCTCACGTTTGTGGTCAAATTTTGACAAGAATATCAAAGTCTTCTCAATAAATGGGGCTGGGAAAACTAGACAGCCATCTGCAAAACAACGGAAGTGGACATTTACCTTACTTATAAACTCAAACTAAATCAAAGCTATAAAACTCTCATGAGAAAACCTAGGGGAAAGACCCCATGTCTGCATTTGGCAACAATTTCTTGGAAATGACACCAAAAGCAAAGATGACAACAACAAAAAATAAATACACTGGACTACATCAAAATTAAAGCTTTTGTGCATCAGTGGACACTACCAACAAAATGAAAAGTCAACCCACAGAATTTGAGAAAAATATTTGCAAATCATATTCTGATAAGAGATTAAAATCCAGAATATATAAAGAACTCCTACAACTCAACAACAAAATAAAAACCCAATTCAAGATGGACAAGGACTTGAAAAGACATGCAAATTACCAATAAGCACATAAAAAGATGGTCAATGTCACTATCCTTAGAGAAATGCAAAATCAAAACCATAAAACCACCTTACATGCATAAGATGACCACTATCAAAAATAAAAAAATTAGTGCTGTGAAAGAACAAGGAACATGTTACCTACATAAAATTTCATGTTACATTTACTTTACACAGAGGAAATTTTTTAAAAATTATTTCAGCAGGATACAAATTCAAGTTTTCATTAATTTTTTTAAAAAAAGCATTAACTCTATTCAAATTCAATATTTAATATCTTCCAATGTTTCACTTTTCTCTTACCATAATTACATAAAGAAATCATAAAGACTGTTTAATCTTAAACATCATATATATAATTACCCCTCAAATCCCCTCTAATTTACCCAGGGTATTACTATATTATAGTTTCCTACGGGCTCAATGATGTGACAATGATTGAGAAGCAGAGCTATATTTAAGCCTTCTTACCCAGTTATTGGCCAGTTAATTTAGTTGTAAGAATATATGAAGGGAGCAGAAATATAGCACTCTGTCTCAAAAAGTAGTATCTGTAATAGAGCGAACTTTGTGAAGATACTTTCATTTAAAAAGCAGTTTTGCTTATTCTATAATGTAAAATCAGATAAGCCTGCTAGGGTCAGAGGGGATAAAAGAAATGTACAAGCGGTCTGTTAGCAGGTAATGGGCTTGTCAGATGTAAACGACAACCACATGTATGCAAATGATGCAAGGTTTTCCAGTCAGATTCTTACTCCTTCATTACCAGGGTCTGGAAAACAAAAAGTGTCATATGCTCAAAATGTAAATGATTCCTATATTTGAATATTCACAACTGGAAATGCCTGGCAAGATGTTCAAAGCTATGCTGCCTTGAGATTTGAAACACTTCTCTTGCACTATTTTTTTTTTAAAAAACCTGTGCTATATGTAACCAGAGATTGAATCAGTAATAGAGCATGAGTAACTAACAGTCATAATGTATAAAACTATCTATTCACCTGTGTTATCCACAGAAAGCTGACCCTCAGATTTAGACATTCCCTGAGAGAGCAGATAATCTGGTTCTAGTTCTTAACCTCCTCACATTCGCATTTACTTGAGGGGATTCATGTTGTGCCATTTCTTCCCTGTGCTTTCCCACCGGAGTTCGGTATCAGGATTGTAATGCCTTGTACACTTTGTTAAGGATGATTGTGAATTACCATACTTTGACCTTTACACTGTTCTACAGCAACCCTCATCAGCAATTGTCATTATCAGTTTTTTTTTTTTCATTATCAGTTATTTATAGCATCGCTGGTCTGTAACAGAAAGGCCAATCTAAGTTCTGAATATGTAAAGGAGGTAGATGATGGAGGAAGTATTTAAAAATGTAAACAAACACCACCACAGCATTTGGTGGCTGATTCTGTTTTTCTAATGATAGGAGTAAAGAATGTTACAATGGGAATCTACACTAAGGCAACTGTCAGTGAAATGGAAATGATATCAAGCTTCGGCAGTTAAGTACTGGTAAAAGGGAATTCTTTTTTGATTTGAATATGAACGCTGAATAAGTCTAGTACAGGATACTGTAGGACCAGATATTTCCATCACCTAAAAAGCTTATCATGTCTTTTCATTTTAGACAAGGGCTTTGAAATAGGCTGATTCTATTGACTACAACTATTGGGTGTTCATATGTATATGTTTTAGAAGTTTTGTTGATAAAAAGTTGAAGTACTGAATTTAAGAATTTAAAATAATTTTGTAACAAAATAACAATAATTTAATTTTTAAAATCTACATTTTCTAATTAACTCAATAAAAGCTTTCCCAGAGTACTATTTTGAGTTCATGACATCCTAGCCAACAGTATGACTGTGTTCGGTTAGAAAACTTTGTATTTAATTTAAAAGAGACTGAGAAGTAATCCCTGGCAGGAAATTTAGATCTCTAAAGAGAATATGAGAAAATTTAATTTTAAACCTAGTGATTTCCCCAAAGAAATTCCAGCTCAAGACATTTTTCTCTTTCTTCTTTTTTTTACGAGAAACTTCATACATCTCATGTAAAATATATCCAAAGTGAATAAAAGTAATATATTTGTGCATAAGAGTTAAGGATATAACACAGAAGGAAATAATTCACAAAAGCACTACAATTCTATCTATAGCAGCTTAGAAAACTAATTTTATCCTCAAGATTTTTTATTGTCACCAATCTCCTTTGGCTTTGCCTTCAGCTTTCTTTTTTAAGGACTCTTCTCCTTTGGTCCAAATATTAAATGTTTCATTTTTGTTGTTTTTTCATCATTGATGGTATCCCTTTTTCTCATAGTCACCCGATATGAGATAAACCCTATTCTAGCTGTTGACTACAATAGTCAAATTGGTCAATGCCTTTCCCTTTGAGATGCTACAGTACCATGAAGGAGGTAGACAAGTAAATTAATATGGATGGTATTCTGGGACATGTGCTGTAATAGAAATAATACCCAGAGAAGAAATATTTGAATCAGACTAGGGAAAGGGACCAGGGAAAGTTTCCTAGGAGAGCTGACTTCCAGCTCAGTTTCAAAGGTTAGGTAATTATTCGGTGAAAGTAGGATCTGTGAACTTCTGACGTTCAGTTCCATTTGGCTAATGTAAGACACTAGCAGGAGACTGGAGGGTGGGAGGAAAAATCATCCAGGGTATTTATTCCCACGACCCCAACTCCTTCGCTCTCTGTATCACCAAAGAGCTGCACTCCTTTAAGGGTTTTTCTCTTTTGGGGCAATGCCTCGTTTACAGGTCCAGCTTTCCCTAGATTTGTACAACCTAACCTCCTTCCTTTGTCCCTTTGAGTTTAGAGATTATGATAATGGCTTCATTTTGGCTGGTCTCTGGGTGCATCACCAGCCCTGCCCATGTCCAGAATGAGTTCATCATGACATCATAGAGGCCAACTGCATACCTGGCGGTAACAAATGGCATAGAATCTGTTTTTCCTATTGCACTGTGAGCCCTTTAAGGGTAAAGATGGGTCTTTTCTGTCAGGCACCTCAGGTTTTAATACAATGTTTGGAACAAAAGGGTTCAGCGAATGTAAATTTCCAAATTCAAAGGAAAAAAAAGATGCAATTCAATCTACAGTAAAAATTATTTTGCATTAGGAATATTATTAAATCAAGTACAGCTAAACTAAGAAAGCAGTGCAAGAGACTTACAATGGAGTAAGGCTGGTTTTGTTTTAGAACATTAAAAGAATGATATTACACTTTGTAATCTGGGTTTTGAGTTTATATTGCAAATCAAAATTAGGAAAGACAAATAAATTGGAAATTACAGGGCTTAAGGTCTTCCTAGTACCATAATTCTAAATTTAATAGGTTTTATCTAATTGTTAAAGGAACCAGAATCTCTTTTGTTCTTGCTTGCCAACTGAATTTCATCTGCCAGAAGAGATGTGTGCAGTTTCAATTAATTTTTAGAGAATACATGGCAATCAGAGTAGAACTCGGACTTGCTCTAATGTGGTGATTTTGACTTTCTAATTAGAACCTCCAAAGAACAGGAACCAATACTTATTGATTTATAGTACCTCTTATTTTCTCTGCTTACTCACTTCTCTTATTTACTCTGCATCTTATAAAAGAAAACAAGGTATTTTTTACCAAAATGTATCTACTTATATTTCTGATCATATTTATTTTTGGTCATATTTATGTCTCTTAAATTGAAACTTATTATATGTGGGATTCTCTACAGTATATCCATGTAGTACTATGTCAGACTCTATACAATATTTCATGGATTTTATTGTTGAAGTCATTCAGTATTTTCAAACTAGTGCTATGAATCATGTCAAGATTATGGAACCACTGAAGTAGAAGGCAATGAATTTAATCATTACATGTACATTCTTTGTCAGAGATTGTTGGCAGAATAGTGGAAGAGCTTCATAAAAATTTACTGTATTGTTAACTCCAATTCAAGATTTCTTTAAACAAAAGCAATGCTTACCAAATTCTCAATAATCAAAGAAAAACTGGCAGTGTGATTTACATTTTCTTGCCTATATCAACATCACATTACATATGAACAAACTAAACCTAAAACTTCAAGAAAGAAAAAAAGTTCACTTATGACACTGTAACCTAGGTCACAAAGGTGGCAAGCACAAGAATTCATGTTGAAATTGAAGGTCTTCATAATACAAATTAATTGCAATGATATTACATATTTTCTAACATAAATCAACATGCAGCTTAATTTGGATATAATTGGTAGCATTATATACAGTGTCTACCAATCTATAAAAAGAATTTCAAGAATGTTTTGTTGATATTAATGAATTTAAATTTGCTTTTTAGGATCCTGAGTTTACCCTGCCCCATATTTACAACTAGATATCACCCATATCCAAGTCAATAAACCAGAGAGTGATCCTAAGACTGGCTGAACAAACTCCACAAATAAATAAAGAGAAGCAGCTGCATCTGAAAGGCTCAGAAGGTCAGAAAGGCAGAGACAGCTGCCCGCCGCAGGGAGGGAGCTGCACAAGTAGACAGGGCAGAGAAATGGGCCTTTGCACCAGAGGGCTCCCATGGGGTAGACTAATCCTCATAACATGTGGCTTTAAAAACCAGAGAGGCTGAATTCATCAAGTTTGTAAAACCAGTGGGACTTGGAACCTGGAGCTTTGGAGGTCCCCTGACTCGGCAATGGGTGAGCCAAGAGGACAAGGAATAGTAAGTTGCAGCCCTTAAAGAGACAGCAGCTTCTGTGGAAGGCAAATTTAAAAGCAGTTTACACAATACTAGGGGTAAGTGAGAGACATATTTGTTCACGTTCATTTTGGACCATGTTGGGGGATATCTTTGAAAACAAGGATACTGGCAGGCACCATTTTCCTCCTCTGGCTCTCAGCATAAACACAGAGATACCTGGAGGAATTTGGGCTGCATAGACACTTGTAGCCTCAGCCCAGGGCTCAGAGCAAATTTTTTTAAAGCTGTCTGCACAGCCCACCCAGCCATGTGAGACAGAGCTGGCTCCATGAGCCCTATGCAGCCTCCAAACAAAGCCCAGCTGCATACCACCTGCCACTTTCACAAACCAAGCCCAGCAATGCCTAATCATCAATGCATGCTGAGCCTAGGCTTGCACCCATAGTCACCCCTCTATGCAGTCCCCAGCCACCACAGCACATTGGGATCCAGCATCAAACTGGTGGCCCTATGCAAATTTTGCTAACATTACCACCTCACTTCCAAGTAGCCAGCAGACACACACCCCCACCACCCCCAGAGCTTGGCCTGCCTGTGTCCCACTAACACCACAAAGAGCAAACACAGCTGACAGGCAGAGAGAGTCAGCACAGTCAAAAGGAAAAGTGACTCAGACATAATAGCAGGACATAAACAACACACATAGGATACTCTCCTGAAGTGCCACGTTGTGGTGACAGGGGACACTGCACTGCGGAGCGCTCCAGGACCTCCTCTTCATAAAGTCACTACTTCCAAGAGCAGAAGACATAGCTGACTTTCTTAACACATAGAAACAGACACAGAGAGGCAGACAAAGTTAGGTGACAGAAATTTGTCCCTTGGTTGATTGAATTTAAATGAAAATATAATAATAATTTTTTTTTAAATTTATCCCAAATGAAAGATAGGAGAAGGCCATGGCCAGAGATCTAAGTAAAGCAGATATAAGTAACATGCCTGATAGAGAATTTAAAGCAATAATCACAAGGATACTCACTGGACTTAGGAAAACAGTGGAAGACATGAGTTCAACCCTTAACACAGAGATGAGGAATAACACAGCAGAGATAAAAGGCTTAATAAACAAAATGGGAAACATGGTTGATGAAATGAGTAGTAGGATTAAAGAAGCAGAAGAATAAATTAGTGACCTAGAAGACAGAATAATGGAAAGTAATCAAGCCAAACAAGAGAACAAAGAATTATGCAAAATGGGAATAGACTTAGGGAATGCAGGGACTCCATCAAACATAATAACATTCACCTTAGAGGAGTCTAAGAAGAAGAAGAAAGAGAAAAGGGGGCAGAGAATTTATTTGAAGAATTAATAGCTGAAAACTTCCTTAATCTGGAGAAGGAAACAGATATCCACATCCAGGAGGCATAAGGAACTCCCATCAAAATCACCAAAGAAGGCCAAACCAAGACATAATGTAATCAACCCTGCAAAATATAGTGATAAAGAAAAAAAATTCTTAAAAGCAGCAAAAGAAGTCAGTAACCTCCAAGGGAAAACCCATGAGGCTAGTAGGAGATTTTTCACCAGAAACTCTGTAGGCCACAACAACGTGGCATGATACAAAGTTTGGAATGGGAAAAATCTGCAGCCAAGAATACTCTAGGCAGCAAGGCTATCATTCAAAATAGAAAGAAAGATAAAGAGTTTCCCAAACAAAAACTAAAGGAGTTTGTGATCACTAAACCAGACCTGGAAGAAATATTAAAGGGGACTCTTTGAGTGGAAAGGAGAGATCAAATGTTTTAGTATAAAGGCAGGAAACACAAGAGCAGTAAAAATGAGTATTTCTGTAAAAAAAAAAAAAATCAGTCAAGAAACTCATGAAAAAGGATATAAAATATAATAATATAAAATGGCAATAAATACATGCCTATCAATAATTACTTTGAACATAAATAGACTAAACACTCTAATCAAAATACATAGGGTGAAAGAACAGTTTTTAAAAAAAAGAACCATCTATATGCTGCCCACAAGAGACTCATTTTAGACCTAAGCACCTGTAGATTAAAAGGGAAGGGATGGAGAAAATGTTTCATGCAAATAGATATCAAAAGAATGCTGAAGTAGCAGTCAGACAAAATAAACTTTAAAACAAAGACTGCAATGAGACAAACAAGGACACTATATCATAATAAAGAGGCCAATCCAACAAGAAGAGGTAACAATTGTAAATATTTATGCACCTAACTCAGGAGCACCCAGATACATAAAACAGTTAATAATGTAAAGGACCTACTTGATAATAATACAATAGTAGGGGAATTTAACACCAAATTTACATCAATGGACAGATCATCTAAATAAAAATCAACAAGGAAACAATGACTTTAAATGACACATTGGAACAAACGCATATATTCAAAACTTTCCATCCTAATACAGCAGAATAAATTATTTTCAAGTGAACATGGAACATTCTCCAGAATGGAACACATATTTGCAAACAAACAAAACCAGTCTCAACAAAGTCACAAAGATCAAAGTCATACCACGCATCTTGTCTGACCACAACACTATGAAACTAGAAGACAACTACAAGAAAAAAAAATCTAGAAAGACCATAAGTACATGGAGGTTAAATAACATGCTACTTAACACTGAACAGGTAACCTGAAAATCAAAGAAGAAATAAAGAATACATAAAAACAAATGAAAATGAAAATATAATGGTCCAAAACCTTTGGAATACGGCAAGAGTGATTCTAAGAAAGAAGTTTACAGCAATACAGGTCTATCTCAAGAAGCAACAAAAGCCTCAAATAAACAACCTAACCCTGCACCTAAAGAAGCTAGAAAGAGAACAACAAAACCTAAAACCAGCAAAAGGAAGGAATAAAAATTACAGCAGATATAAATGATATAGAAACTAAAACAAAAACAGATCAATGAAATCAGGAGCTGGTTTTTGAAAAAATCAATAAAATTGTTATACCTCTAGCCAGACTTACAAGAAAAAAAAGAGAAATGACTTAAATTAAAAAATCACAAATGAGAGAGGAGAAATAACACCACCACAAAAATACAATCATCAGAGAATATTATGAAAAACTCTATGCCAAAAAATTTGACAACCTAGAAGAAATGGATAAATTCCTAGAAACATGTAAACTACCAAAACTGAAACAGGAATAGAAAATTTGAACAAACCAATAATCAGCAAAGAAATTGAATCAATAATCAAAAGACTCCCAACCAACAAAAGCCCAAGATCAGGTGGCTTCACGGGGGAATTCTACCAAACGTATAAAGAAGAATTACTACCTATTCTTCTCAAACTATTCTGAAAATAGAAAAGTAAGGATAACTTCCAAATTCATTCTATGAGGCCAGCATTATCCCGGTACAAAAACTGGATAAAGACACCACTAAAAAAGAGAACTACAGGCCAATATCCCTGATAACCATGAATGCAAAAATCCCCAATAAAATACTAGCAAACCAAATCCAATAACACATTAAGAAAATCCTTTACCATGATTAGTGGGATTTATTCCTGGTTGCAAGAGTGGTTCAACATTCACAAATCAATCAATGTGATAAATCACATCAATAAAAGATAAGAACGATATGATCGTTCCAATAGATGCAGAAAAAGCATCTGACAAAGTACAACATCCATTCATGATAAAAACACACAACAAAGTAGGTTTAAAGGTAACATACCTCAACATAATAAAGGCTATATATGAAAAACACACAGCTAGCATCATCCTTAATAAGGAAAAACTGAGAGTTTTCTCCTAAGGTCAGGAACAAGACAAGGATGTCTGCTCTCACTTTATTCAACACAGTATTGGAAGTCCTACCCACAGCCATCAGAAAACATAAAGGAATAAAAGGTATCAAAATTGGTAAGAAGGAAGTAAAACTCACTACTTGCAGATGACATGATACTATACATAGAAAATCTGAAAGACTACATGAAAAAATTTCCAGAACTGATAAACAGATTTAATAAAGTTGCAAGATACAAAATCAATGTACAGAAATCTCTTGCATTTCTATACATCAATAATGAAGCAGAAAGAGAAACTGAGGAATAAATCCCATTTACAGCTGCACCCAAAATAAAAAGATACCTAGGAATAAACCTAACCAAAGAGGTGAAAGACCTATACTCTGAAAACTATAAAATAATGATGAAATAAATTCAAGACACAAGGAAATGAAAAGACATTTCATGCTCATGGATTGTAAGAACAAATATTGTTAAATATTGTATTGTCTATATTACCCAAGCAATCTACATATTTTTTGCATATCTGCAAAGCAATCTACATATTTAATGCAATCCCTATCAAAATACCAACACCATTTTTTAAAGAGCTAGGACAAACAATCCTAAAATCTGTATGGAACCACAAAAGACCCCAAATAGCCAAGGCAATCTTGAAAAAGAAAAGCAAAACTAGAGGCAACACAATTCCAGACTTCAAGTTGTATTACAAAACTGTCATGATCAAAACACTATACGGTGCTGGCTCAAAAAAAAAAAAAAAAAGACACAGATCAAAAGAACAGAATAAAAAAGCCAGAAATAAGCCCATAAGTATATGCTCAATTAATCTTCAACATATCAAGAAAGAATGTCCGATGGAAAAAGGATAGTCTCCTCAGAAAATGTTGGGAAAACTGGATAGCAACATGCAAAAGAAAGAAACAGAATTTTCTTACACCATACACAAAAATAAATTCAAAATGGATTAAAAACCTAAATGTGAGATTTGAAACCATAAAAATCCTAGAAGAGTTCACGGGCAATAACCTCTTTGACATCGGACATAGCAACTGTTTTTCAAGATTTGTTTTCTCAGGCAAAAGAAACAAAAACAAAAATGAACTACCGGGACTTTATCAAATTAAAAAGCTTCTGCACAGTGAGGGAAATAATCAATAAGACTAAAAGGCAACCTACGGGATGGGAGAAAATATGTGCAAATGACATCTCCTATAAAGGATTAGTATCCAAAATACATAGAGAACTTATAAAACACAACACCCAAAAAACAAGTAATCCAATTAAAAAATGGGCATGAACAGACATTTCTCCAAAGAAGACATCCAGATGGCCAAAAGACACATAAAAAGATATTCATCATCACTTATCATCAGAGAAATGTAAATCAAAACTACAATGAGATATCACCTCACACCTGTCAGAATGGCTAAAATCAACAATGCAAGTAGCAACAGGTGTTGGGAAGAGTGTGGAGAAAGAGGGAACTTTGCACTGATGGTGGGAATGCAAACTGGTACAGTATGAAGGCTCCTCATAAGTTAAAAATAGAGCTACCCTATGATCCAGCCATGGCACTACTGGGTATTTACCCAAAGAATACAAAAACACTACTTCAAAGGGATACATGCACCTGTATGTTCAGAGTAGGATTATTTACAATAGCCAAAATATGAAAGCAGTCCAAGTGTACACTGACTGAGTAATGGATAAAGAAATGATGTATATCCCAAGCTCTCATAGCTGGGGCCACTATCCCCCTGCCCTGATTGCCAGACAACTCAGGACACCCCTCTGCTCCAGAGCCCTGAAATTATTCAAACCCACCAATCCTAAATCCACTACCCTGCCTCACTTGTTCTTCCCTGTGGAAACCACAGTAAGGGCTCTTACCCACAGTCTCCCCCACTCCCTCTGCCTCTGGACCTAGCCTGTTGCCTCCCTGTGTGACCCTCATGGGAACTGAGTAAAAACTACCTTTTCAATGACATCATCTCCTGATGTCTGAACTTCATATTTTCTATTAAGACTCTATTTTCAAACAACCTTGCCAGAATACCGAGACTAAAAGGGACCTACGATAGCAGGATCCCACCCTCTGACCAGGACATGGGGCCACTGAACACTCCTGCCTGCTGGCGAGACGGTATAATGCAGCAGCTCTGACACAGGTCTGCTTTGCAGAAGCTGCTAGAGCTAAAAACCAGCAATCCCACTCTTATTTCCAACAAAAATGTTGCTCATGCAAAAGAGTGCTCATACATAAAAGTACAAGAATGTTTGCAGCAGCTTTAATCAAAATAGCCCAGATTTGGGAACAGCCCAAAAGGCCACCAATCAGAGAGAGGACGCAAAGAGCGGGGCTTCTTCATGAGGTGGGGCACCAAGCAGCAACAGCCAAGAACAGCCTGCCGCTGTGCACAGCCCCGCAGACGTGCAGCGAAGACACGCCAGACCCAGAGGGCACACTGTGCTGTTCTCAGTGCACCGCGTTTCAGAACAGGGAAGTGTCCCAGGGCAACAGACATTGAAACAGTGTGAACTTTCTGGTGTGGGATCTGACTGGGGAGGGTCTGAGGGAGTTCCGGGCACTGGGAATGTTCTATGTCTGGATCTGGGTGTGATTACATGGATACACACGTGTGTAAAAATTCAAGAGCTAGTCACTTTAGATTTGTGTATTTTGTGATCTGTCAATAACATCAATACAAGAGAAAATAAAAGACCTAGGTCTGGAGAAAAAAAAAAAAAGACACACACACACACACACAGAGGAATATTATTCAGCCATAAACAGGAATGAAATACCATTTGCAATGACACGGATGCAGCTAGAGAGTATAATGCTAAGTGAAATAAGTCAGTCAGGAAGATAAATACCATCTGATTTCACTCATATGTGGAATTTAAGACAAATGAGCAAAGGGAAAGGAGAGAGAGAAACCAAGAGATGGACTCTTAATTACAGAGAACTGATGTGGGGGGGGTGGAGAATGAAACAGGTGAAACAGGTGATGGGGATTAAGGAGGGCACCTGTTGTGATGAGCACCTGGTAATGTATGGAAGTGTTAAATCACTATATTAGACACCTGAAACTGATGTAATACTGCATATTAATAGGAATTACAATAAAAACTTACAATTTGCCCTTCAATTTCTGAAATGCATCTTTGAAACTGATGTTAATAATGCTAAGCTGGTGAAAGGGTTAGAGAATTTATTTAACTTGAACAAATGAAGTTTTGAAACTGATAGGCTGTTGCTTTAATGTCAAGGTGATTACTGTAAAAACAATGAGCTAGTTTCTCAATATGATGACAACATGAGAGGAAAATAATATTTTGGTACTGAACTCAAGTATATTTGGAACAAATTGAGCATCTGAATTTACTTTTTCAACTGTAAACTTTATTAAGTCTATACAGAAAACAACTATTCTCAATAGAAATTTAGTGTTTAAATTGGAATGTGAAATATAAAGTTCACACTGGATATTGAAAATTGATAATAAAAAGGATCATAAATATCTCAATTTTGTATTTATAATATGCTGAAATGAAGTTTGCATATATTGGATAATGAAATATACCAGAAATAATCTCATCTATTTTTCTTTTTGTGTAATAGAACTACTAGAAATTTTTTAAATTACACATGGCTTGCATTATATTTCTACTGGACAGCCATTGAATATAGTGTTCTAGATATATGAATTAGTTCAAGTTAAGCAATTATACAGCTTACCTCTATATACTTGCTGATTTTTCTGTTTAATATCTTTCTGAGAGAGGTGTATCAAAATCTCCCATTTTGATTATGAATTTGTATATTTATATTGGTGTCTTCTGGTCATTCTGCAAATTTTTAGTTATATATTTAAAGATAAATTATAAAAGACACCAACTTAGAATGGCCATCTAAGTTTTGTAATAGCAATTTTCTCATTGTAAAGTCTTTTTTTTTTTTTAAGATTTTACTTATTTTATTTGAGAAAGAGAGAGCAAGAGAGGGGGAAGGGGCAGAGGGAGAAGCAGGCTCCCCGCAGAGCAGGGAGCCCGAAAGGGGGCTCGACCCCAGGATTCCGAGATCATGACCTGAGCTGAAGGCAGATGCCTAACCAACCAAGCCACCCATGTGCCCCAAAACAGTCTTCTACCTCTGGTAGCATTTTTGACCTAACGTCTATTTTCTCAAATGTTAGTATTGTCACACTGGCTTTTTTTGTTTTGGTCTTTTAATGGCGTACGTTTTTAATTTTTTTGGCATAAGTATTATCATACTATTTTCAAACTTGCTAGTAAGTCTTTTTTATTTAATGTATTTGTCTTATAAGCACCATATAGTTGTGTTTTGTTTTGTGTTCCCTTTTATCCAGTCTTTGACTTTAGTATTTAGTTCAAACTTATTTAAGTATTACGACTTTATGGTTGAATGTACCTCCATACCATTTTTTCCTCTTTGTTCCAACATTTTTAATTTCTTGTTCTTCCTTTCATTCTTCTACTGAGTTAGTCAAGGGTTTTTTATTCAACTATCTGCTCCACTCTATTAGAACATTCTCGATTTAATCGTGTGTTAAAAAATTCACTTCTCACATATGGAATGTGGGAGTCTAAAATGAATTTATCCTTTTCCTGCTTATTTTTATAATAACCTTATTGAGATATAATTCATACCCCATAAAGTTCACCCTTATAAAGCACCTAATTCAGAGAATTTTAATAGAGTCACCAAGTTGTGAGTCCATTAACACTATTCAATTCCACAACATGTTAATCACCCCCCAAGAGTGACCTCCTATCTGTTAGCAGTCACTGTACGTTCCAACTCCCCCCACCCCCCAACCTGGGTAACCACTTACTTACTTTTGTCTTGACAGATTTGCCCATTCCGGACATTTCATATCCGTGGAATTATAAAATACATGGCCCATATATGTGTATTTTTCTTTCCCTTTTTTAGCCCTGTAACACTAGAAGAAGATTCTCTGTAGTCACGTTCTTCTCTTAATGATTGCATTACCCCTTTGGCATTGATGACTTCCAATAATCCAATAATCACAGAGAACACGTGCATACACACACACCCTCTCGAGGGCTCGTGTTTCTTAATACAGTGAATGTTCCCTCTCTGATATCCTTTATCTTTCTTGTCTTTAGCTGGTGTCTTGCAAATCATCTCCTCATGAGATCTTTATTTCTGGTCCTGGGACCACCACCCTTCCAGTTACTGAATCTGGGAATCAAACGTTTCCCTGCCAACCATTTGCTCTGAATTATTAAGTCTGTATATAATAAAACAAATATTTATCATTCCTCCATAATGGCTATAACCACCACTTTATCTTTGTTTGATGAAATTCTGGGAAGCTCTTTGAAGTCAACTCAAAAACTACCTTTCTCATAAGGCTTTTCTTCCTTGTGCACTGTCCAACACTGTACCTTTTTTTTTTTTTTAAGATTTTATTTATTTATTTGACAGAGAGAGAGAGAGACAGCCAGCAAGAGAGGGAACACAAGCAGAGGGAGTGGAAGAGGAGGAAGCAGGCTCTCAGTGCTCCCAGGGGAGCAGGGAGCCCGACAGGGGTCTCAATCCCAGGACCCAGGGATCACGCCCTGAGCCGAAGGCAGATGCTAAATGACTGAACCACCCAGGTGCCCCGAACACTGTACCTTCTTTATGGTCTTTAAGTTGTTTTAAATGATACCTAATTTTTAGAATCTGTCTTATCTGTACTCCTAAATTTTAAGATTCTTACATCTCCTTCTGTTACTAGCATAAAACAGTCCACATAACTTGTGTACAAAAATCTCTCTTAAATTACATTTTAACATGCCTTCACAAGTAACGTTTCTTAGGGAATATCATGTTATAGTTTTCACATTTATGAAGCTGCCTATGGAGTCACTACATTCTTAGAAAAATCTGACCAGATACGCAGAGACAATTCTGAAAAACAGCAATGATACAGTGTTTAAATTCTAAAATCTGAACCCAAACTTTATTATCCCAGAAACTGCATTACTCATATTGTTATGCCACAAATAAAAATACCTCATTTTCAGTTAGCTAAAGAAATCATCTATATATACTCCCTTTTAATCTTACAATTGTAGAGTTTTAGAACTCTTTTTAATTATTTTATGCCAAATAATGAGGAAAATGAAATTACTTCATAAAAGTGAAAACATTTATAAGTAAATAATAAAGCATTCCAATTAAAACAAAGTTCACATAACTAGTATACTTCTGAGAGCATTAATATTACTTGCACATCCTTAATTTAATTTTTATTATTTTTAAAATCTTACCTTGTTATCAAAATATAATGCTATTTACAAAAATACATATGATAAAGTATAAACTACACACACAAATATATATACTATATATATTTATATATTAAAATATATAATAAAATATATAAATTATATATATAAAATAATTATAAAATATATAAATTATAAAAATATATATAAAATATAGGTTGAAACGCTACATGGAGATACAGATAAAACTAGATCACAAAATGCATTCTGTAAGTTTCACAAAATCACTAACATGAGATTAAGTATTTGATTCAGAGCTTTCGATGAGCCAATATAAATAGGGAAGCATAATAGCAATATAATTCAGAGGCTGAAAGCAGCACAAAACCAAAGCAGCTGCATTACCCCTCTGGCATCAGTGATTTTCTATAGTGGTAGGGAACGCACACCCCCACTGTTGATGGGTTACATTTCTCAATACAATAGGATGTTGACAATGGTGAAAAGTTATCAATTAGAAGCCCACTCCTGTATGAGAATCAGGGCAGGAAATAGTCCCTGGAGCTGGTGTTCTGAGTTACCTGTATGACACCTGGATATCAGTAGCTTTTAACTGTGTCTCCAGGCAATTCCAACGTGCTGCCGGTTTGGACAATCAGATCTTGACTAAACAAATGAGACCAGAGTGTGCTTCCCAGACTAGCAGGAAACCTCGTCACCTGGGAACTTGTTAAAAATGTAAATTCTGAGGGTCTACCCCAGACCCACTTAATCAGAAATTCTAGAGTGAGCCCAAGATGCCTGTGTTTTAACAAGCTCTCCGGGTGGTTCTGATGCATGCTTGAGAAGCGCAGGACTAAAAAAAAATACTCAGCAAAGCAGAACGAGATCACTTTGATTGGCTCGTATCCACAAAATTTGGGGTCTGGGCTTTAGGAAAGAAGGCAGGCAAGAACGGTTTGGGGCACTGGACATTTCCTGATTATTGTTCTCTCTCCAGGTCGCCATCCCTAACACTTGACTGATCTTCTCTCCTCTTTCTTCAGAACTATTTATAGACTACCGTTTTTTCTCTCTTCCCATCTCCTGTGGCATAAAACTGCAATCAAATCATGTCATAAATCTTTGAAATGCTTAGCTTTTAAGCAAGAGAGATTCACGAGGAGATGTAGGACGGCGTTTAAGAGAACAGACTTTAGCATCTGTGAGATTTGGATTTCAAGGTTCCAGCTCTCAAGCTTACTAAACTGCAGGCTCATAGGCAAGCTGGTTAACATCTAAACTTTGATTTGCTCACATATAAAACAGGGATAATTACACCAGCCCCTAAAAGTTCACTGTGAGGACTGAATGTGATTATACATGAAAGGCATCCACACAGAGTCTATCACACAATAAATACTCAATTAGTATTGCTTTCATTTCAAAGATGCTTCTTTATATGAAAGCCACTACTCATTTATCAGACCTCCCTGTTAGCACTGTGAGGTCAGAAAGGACATGCCAGAAGAAACATACCTACTTAAATGTCAGAATTTACTTATAAACCTGGCAATTTACCCCATTTTCATCAACATCATTCATTTAGCTGCTGAGGTACTGTTCTTTGAAATAAGCAAATTAAAGGTAGGTATTAAGTATAAACCATAGACATAATTTATTTTTATTCAATTTAAAGTTTACTCCTGATTAATAAATCACCTGAAATCTCTAGAGAAAAGGATTTAAAGCAGAAATAATTCTTTCCATTAGCCAATACATTTCTATTATCTATGAATTGGTAAGCACGTTGATGTTAGTACCTATTATGTACAAGACTATGCATGTTTTCTTATAAATGCATTCAAGGTATTTCTATAGATACCTTTTGAATAAATACTACGGAGTCAGTCTATGGAGAGAGATATATTCATTAATGCATGAAAAATATGGTTCTTTATTATGTCACACCTGTCTTCTATCCTTCAGTTACTTGGCCCATAAAATAAAACAAAATAGAAAAAACTTTTTTTTGGTAATCAACTATTTTTTTAAATAAACTAATCGGATCTGCCCCCTTGATAACTAAGGCAAAACTACTCTTCTTGGATAGTAAGTTTACTAAAAACTTGAAGAAAATTAGTTTTAAATAGCAACCTTGCTGAAAAAATCGAGATGAAGGAACTATACTTTGAATTTCATTATGACTGCAGTTCTAAGAGACGCACTTCGTAAGATCAATGTAAGCAGTACCTCAGAGAAACGGTCTGTGGCAGATAGTATTACTAAATGAAAACTACCTTTGCTCCTAGTTTATGGTTTAATTTAAATATCATCTAACTCTCAGGAATAATTTATGTTCTTAATGTCAGAGATATTTGGATGGCTGTGTTAAAGTCATATCATCCTGCAAACAAATATCTTTTTTAAAATTTTTTTGAGAGTGTGAGCGTGCAAGTGCATACAGGTGTGGGGGGAGGGGCAAGGGAGAGGGAGAGAGAATCTCAAGCAGATTCTGAGCTGAGTGCAGAGCCCTACATGGGGCTCGATCTCACAACCATGAGATCATGACCTGAGCCGAAATCAAGAGCCAGGCACTTAAAAGACTGAGCCGCCCAGGCGCCCCTAAATATCTTTTTCTTATACAAAACACAAGCATTAAATTTAAGCAAAAACCTTCACTCCATAAAGAAAATGCAATGTCCTCCCTTGTATTTCTGTGCCTACTAAATGAATACACAAAAAATGGAGGCAATAATAGAGCTTTCTTTACTGTTCTATTAAAGTTGATGTATTTTTTTATACTAAGCCTCATGTAAACTTTAACTTTTGTTCAATTTATTTCAGTATCTCAAAATCCCCAGAAAATTTGAAATTCAATTCAGCAAGTTTCTTTTAAATGGACAGAGTTTAAAAACCCACTTTTATGGTACTCCTTGGTGACTGAAGATATTAAACTAAATTTATAATGTTTATGATGAAGATTAAAATGTCAAATTGAAAGTAGAACTAAATCAAGCAGGTGCAGGTGAAGAAATGTTTCCATTAGAATAAAATTATCTAAGAATGCAGATTACAGTAAGAGATGCACTTGGCTAAATTTTAGGAAGCTGCTTTATAACATAAACTCAAAAGAAACATTTCCAAAACCTTTTTCCTAGTGCTGATATTTAAGAAAGACAGGAAAGGGAAAATATTAAGGCCACTGTATTCTTAATGAGACTTGCAATCTAGCAGGAGAAGGAAAATAAACCCACATGGATATATGCAAAATACTCAACTGATGGAACACCAAGTATCTGTAAAATAAGGACAACCATACAGTACATTACTGAAATAAATTATAACTCTAAAGTCAGGAAGAAAGTTCTCTCTTCCGGTCTCAACCACCCTTACCCTCCACTTCCAGATATAGCTTACTTGACCAACATTCTAATGCTTAAATGATACCATTTCCTTCTTGGCATCTTGACTACAGCAAAACACATTCTCCACTATCCCAGCAACTTCTAGTCAAGATTCTCATCTAATATAATTCTGATACTAATATTCAGTGCCCCTAGAATTTAAAATAATGGCTTTGCTTTGGGGGATCCACAGTGTTATTTTCTAGACAGTTTTGCCCATAATATTTTTTCACATGGTTTTCAATGCCATCAGATATGATGCCAACCTCAAAGCGAAAGTTAATTTTACTTCTTTCCCTACATAACTTGTTTTCATCTTTTCTAAGTAGCACCCTTTACCTTTGTGAATTTCTTTATTCCATTTTAGAGACCCATCCTCTTCCCATTACGGTTGACAGTAATCCATAATGTATTGGGGGTGAAGGTATGATACAAACAGAAAATTCTTTAGTACTCTGGAGGGGCAATCGTTCATCATATAGGTAAAAATAATGGCATTGCTTCTACCTTCCTGGAATTTGCGGACTGGGGAAGACATACAAGGTCTTTACTCCCCAGAAATACTGTTTCTCTTTAGTTAATGTTAATAAAACCCCCCTCCATAATTTCATTTTCTTCCCTCTTTCTTCTTTTCTCAATCCTGTCTACAGATAACAGAATTTTAATGCCCTTCTATTATCTTCTGACTCGTTTGCATGAAGAACCTAAATGATTCCTGTATGCCCCAACTGCCCCTCACCCCTGCCACTATTAACCTCCTCAGTGTAGTATAGATGGTTCTCTGCAATTTGATCCAATGTATCCTCCAATCTTCCATCATAACGTAAGAACTAACATTTAACATTGCGTTATGAGACATGTACTTTGATCATCGGTTTGCATGCATTTTCTTACTTGTGGCTGACGATAACTGTATGAGATAGTAGTCTTTTGTCCATTTTTTCTTTTCAGATGAAGAAACTAAAATGCAGAGAGTCTATACCATCACCCTTTTTCACACAGTTAATGAATACTGACTCTGGGGCTAAATGTAGCATTATTTTATTTCACTTGTTAACTACCGTAAGTTAAGTAATGGCCCCCAAAGATAATCAGGTCCCAAACCCTGGAACCTGTAAAGCCTGATATCTTATATAGCAAAGCCTATGCAGTTATGATTAAATTAACAGTCTTGAGATGGAGTGGTTATCCTGGATTAATGGACGCACTCTTAACGCAATCACAAGTGTCTTTACAAGAGTGAGGCAGGGAGATTTGAAACAGACATGAGAGGAAGAGGCAATGTGACTATGGGGGCAGAAAATAAAGGGATGTGACCACAAACCAAACAATGCCGGCAGCCACCAGAGCCTACAGAGAGGGAGCACCCTGCCCATACCTTTATTCTGGCCCAGTGATACTTATTTTGACTTTCGGCCTCCGGAACTGGGAAAAATTGAGTTCTGTTCTTTAAAGCCACCAAGTTTGTGACAGTTTGTTACAGCTGCCATGGGAAACTAACACAAAAACTGAAACCCTGCTCTACACAGTCACCTATAGGCAAATCTTCTGGTTCCCAAGTCAGAATCAATCTCAGTAGGAATTAGAGTGATGGCCACAGAACTGGGTTCCAGGGCATTACTTCCAAATCTGTAGTAGCTTGGATAGAAAAATCAAATAACCCAAACCTGAAGGAAAAGGGGTGCCCAGAGGCTGGGAATACTCTTAAAAAACAAGGCATCAAATTAGAATTAGAGAAGCATCATGGAAGACATAGGCCAAAAGTAACCTAAACACTTATGTTAGCGTCCTTCAGTTGTTATACTGGAAGAAGAGCTGGTTCTTGAGCTTGGCAGGGCTAATTCTGCAAAATGGAAACTGCCAGTTGTTTCTGAAGGGAGAGATTCCCATGTCACAGCAAAGTGGTAAGGTAGGTTGGATGAATGTGGTCACATGCATTCATTGCTGGGTGAACAGCTGCAAGCAGGTGCCTGGTTTAATGAAGGGGCAACATAAAAGCAGATCCCTGTCTACATGTGACAGATAGAGCTTTGGCTTTGACAGATTCTACTCAACATGGACATCACTAAGTGCGAGCAACAGAAAGACACCAGGATCAGGATGTAGACTTTGGTATGTAGGGTTATACATCCTTCAGTGATAAAGTATAGTAAATTAAACCAGAATGCATTTATAGGCACAGCTTGGAGATATTGTGGCTTCAGTTCCAGACCACCAAAATGAAGCAAATAGCTCAAAAAAGCCAATCAAATGAATTTTGGTTCCCCACTGCACAGAAAAGTTATATTTACACAATATTATAGTCTATTAAGTGTGTAATAGCATTCTGTCTAAAAAACCCACAATGTATATACCTTAAATTTAAAATTACTTCATTACTAACAAATGTTAACCATCATGGGAGCTTCTAGTGAGTTGTAATCACTGATCATAGATCCACATAACAAATCTAGTGATAATGAAAAAGTTTGAAATACTTCAAGAATTACCAAAAGGTGACATAGAGACACGAAGTGAGAAATGCTGCTGGGAAAAAAAAAATGGCACCAAGAGACTTGCTCAATGCAAGGTTGCCACAAACCTTCAATTTGTAAAAAACAAAATATGTGTGAAGCATGATAAAACAAGGTACACCTATATTAAAAAGTGTTAAACTGTTTACCTATTAAGGAAAAAGAGGTGTTTTTTTCTCATAACATTTACCAAAATAAGTTGTCAGATGAATTAAGGACATAATTGCGAAACGCTGAAACTACTGACATACAGTAGAAAATACAGGTGAATTTTATATGAACATGGATATAGAAGGCCATTCTAAGCATAAAAGATGGAGTGATGTCAGCAAGATGGCAGGAAAAATGGTTCTTGTTCAGTCCCCTCAGAGAAAGACCAACTAGCAAGTATCCGCAGACAAGGCACCTTTGTGAGAATGCCAGAACCAGGGGTGAAGCTGAAGGACCCCCTTGGCTCACAAAAAAAGAAAAAAATACACTTGCAGAGTAAAAGGGGCAGCTTCACTTTGACCCAACACCCCGCCCCAAAACCAGTGCAGCATGACACCAAGATGTACCCCCAGGGACCTCTGGTTTCTCCAGAGTGAAAAAAGAGCCCAAGGTGGGCATCCAGCTTCCCAGCGTTACAGGTGCTTCTTAGGATGCCCACTTAGGTCTCATCCCACAGGGATCACTGGAGAAATAAGTGGGGTTGGACATCCAGGTATCAGAGACAGAGAGGAAAAAGGAATTCATAGGAACTAATGCAGGGATCACAGCAAGCTGTGGTCCAGCTGGTGGCGGTACCTGGGCAGAGATCCTAGCCAGTGGCTTTTCTCATTGCAGAACCAAGATGATGATCTCCTCTAGCCAGGGAGCTCAATTGGCTGGGTTTGGGTCTGCATCCCCAGCCAAAGGGCCCTGTAGACAGAGTGCATTCTATAGCCTGCCCATACAGGGAAGGAAGTCAGCAACCCCACCCAATGTCGAACACTGCCTCTGGCCCCACCCAGACAGGGAGCCTAACCAGTGAGCCCTGGGAGGTCCCACAGCCCAGGCTATGAGCCGACCCAGACAGGGAGCCAACCCAGTAGATCTGTCCAACTGCTGAGCAGAGACTACAGCCATGCCTAACCAGGACACCTGAAGAGTGACCATGGGCAGCCTTGGAGCTCAACATAGAGTATTGCCAGGATACAGAGCATAGCCAATGGCCCTGTCTAGCACTGGAATGAACCCAGCCCACAGGCCTGCCTGATTGGGGAGCATAGCCTGACGTTCTACCTAATCCCAAAGAGGCCTTATCTGAATGCTGAGTCGTGCCAGAGGGCACATCTGGGTGGGGAGCACAGTCAGCATTGTCACCCAACCAGGCCCAACTGCAGCCCCAGCCTGAAGCCCTACCCAAACGCAGAGTCCAACCAGGAGCACCACTCTGCCAGGGAACACGGCCTGTGACCCCAGCCAACCAGAGGTGAATGCTGAGCCCAGCTCATGGTTCCACCTGACCATGGGCCAAACCAAGAGCCACCCAACAAGGGAGGGAGCCAGCCAAGCTTTGAATGTCAAGCTGAATCAGCAGGCTCATCCAACCACAGAGCTCAGCTGGAAGCACTCCCACCTCAGAGCACAGGAGCCTCACCTAATTACAGACCCTAATAGCAAGCCCCTCCTGCCCACAGTTACTTCCATCTGACCCATCGGAGCCCCAAAGTGAACTATTATTGGCTTAAAAGAGAATGGAGAAACTGTAAGATAGCCTTATGGCAACAACAAAAGAAAAACCTGTAGCACATAAACAAAATATTGAGATAGAAGAAGCAAAAAGCACACCACCACAGGGTCATCAAATCACAAAAAGATAGCAAGAGACAAAGAACAGAATAAAGGAACTACAAAACAGTAAGAAAACAATTAACAAAATGGCAATAGTAAGACCCTACTTATCAATAATTACTTTAAACAGAGGTGGATGAAATTCTCCAATCCAAAGACTTAGAGAGGCTGAATGGTTAAAAAAATGAGAAACTAGATCCAACTATATGCTGCCTACCAGGGATTAACTAGAGCTTTAAAGACACACATAGGCTGGAAGTAAAGGGATAAAAAAGATTCCATATAAATGGTAACCAAAAGAGAGGAGGGGTGGCTATACTTAGGCAAATAGAATTTAAGTTGCAAAGAGTCACAAGAGACATAAAAAGAAGGCCATTGTATAATGATAAAGGGAATAACTGATAAAAATATAACAATTATAAATATTTATGCATTGAACATTAGAACATATAAACATATAAAGCAAATAATAACAGAACTAGATCGAGAAATAAACAGTACAATAATAGTGAGGGATTTTAATATGCCACACCCAATAATGGATGGATTACTCAGACAGAAGTCAATAAAGAAAGAGCACTACAGTGTTATTTGACTACATATGTGACTGTATGTAACATATGACTATGTCATATGATTATATATTGCTATCTGAGTTAACACTATATAGTGATACAAATTCCAGAAAATTAAATTATTACACAGGTCTTTTCTGACCACAATGGTACAAAACTAGATACCAATAACAGGAGGAAAGTTGGGAAATTCACAAATATATGGAAATCAAAACATGCTCTGTACAAATGATGCGTCAAAGGAGAAATTTTAAAAAATTTACAGTTATAAACACCTACATTAAAAAAAATAAATTCCTGGGGGAAAAATAGGGTAAAAACTCCCTGATATTGGTCTTGGTAATGATTTTTTTGGATAGGACACCAAAAGCACAAGCAACAGCAGCAAAAATAAGCAAGTGGGTCTACATCAGTCTAAAAAAATCTTCCTTACAGCAAAATAAATTATTAACAAAATGAAAAGGTAATCTAAAGAATGGGAGAAAATATTTGCAGACCATATGTCTGATAAGGGGTTAATCTCCAAAATATTTAGGGAACTCTTACAACTCAATACTTAAAACAACAAAAAAAACCATCCAAATAATCCAATTTAAAAAGGGTCAAAGGACTTGAATAGACATTCTTCCAAAGAAGATATCCACCTTGCCAAGAGGTCCATGAAATTGTGCTTAGCATCACTAATCATCAGAGAAACACAAATCAAAAACACAAGGAGATACCACCTCGCACCTGTGACAATGACTATCCTCAAGAAGACAACAGGTAACATATGGTGGCAAGGAAGTGGAAAAAAGGAAACCCTTCTGCACTGTTGGTGGGGTGAAAATTGGTGCAGTAAATATGAAAACAGTATGAAGGATTCTTCATACGGACTCACCATATGATCTACCAATCCCACTTCTGGGTATATACCCAAAGGAAATGAAATTAGTATCTCTAAGAAATACCTGCACCCTTATGTTCATCACAGCATTATTCACAATAGCCAAGATATTTAAAGAACCCTAAGTCTCCACTGACAGATGAATAAAGAAAGCATGGTGTGTAATACACACACACACACACACACACACACACACGTGCATGCACACAGGAATATTGTTCAGCCATAAAAAGAAGAAATCCTGCCATTTTGGACCACATGGATGAATACGGAAGGCATTATGCTAAGTGAAATAGGTCAGACAGAGAAAGAAAAATACTGTATGATCTCACTTACATGTGGAATTTATAAAAACCGAACTCATAAAAATAGGTAGTAAAATGGTGATCATCCAGGAAAGAATGGGGGGGGGGAGATGGAGGAAATGGTTACAAGATAATTTCTAGGGATATAATATACAGGATGGTGACTATAGTTAACAATGTACTGTATACTTGAAAGTTGCTAAGAGTAGATCTTAAATGTTCTCACCCCACACCTTAAAAACAGTAGCTGTGGCATGATGTATGTGTTAACTAACCCTATCGTAATCATTTTCTAATACAATCACATTGTACACCATAAATTTACCCAAAGTTATATGTCGTTTATATCTCAATAAACCCGAGGAAAAATAGGATTCTGGAAAAAATAACAAAAAGAGAAACTCTAAAGGATAAAGTTGGCAGATATAACTATGTACAACCTGAAAATTTTGAAATGTAAAAACATTATAAACTAATAAAAGGCCAATAAAAATTGGGAAAAACTCTGCAACATTCATAAAGTTAAAAAAAATACCTTGATGCTTTAAAAGATCATGTAAGTCAAGAAAAATAAGCACTATCTACTGAAAACCAAGCAAAGAGCACAAACAGGAAATATAGACACGCACATACACAGAAATACAAATGCACAAGGCACACACACACACAAACTTGATTACCCTGATTAGTACTGAAGAAACGGAAAAAATATACAATTAGCTGGCACTTTAACCTTATTTTCTAATTGAAACTGTGAAAAAAATAATTAAATACTCAGTATTTGGCAAGCATACAGAAAGACAGAGTCATGTCCTGCATACAAAAAAGGTACATTTTTGAAGAGTAATTTAAGATTATAAATCAAATGGTTAAAAAATGATAAGATAAAAATTCTACTTTTTTTTTTTTTTTTTACTCTTAGGATATAATCTGCAATGTGTGAAAACCTGTATATTGTTCAATAAAGACTGATTAAATTTGTTTATAATCAAAAGCAACTCATAAATCAATAGTGAGGAACTGAATTAGTGAATTATGGTATATCTATTTAATGGAATACTATTGGCCCATTAAAAGTATTGGTGAATTGTTTACAGATTGTGAATAAAATTAAAAGATTAACTGAAAACAATGTTAATTATTTTTATTTATTGCATTAATTGAAAGCAACATCATTGATTGTATAAATATACACACAATGCTTTTATCACGATGGTATAATTATCATTGATGTGGTGTATCTTTCCTACCTATATGTAAACATTTTCCTACAATAAAAATGAATCTCCTCTTTTGTGGTAAAAGGAAAGAATTTTTGTAGAAATTTAAAATGTTGAGATATTCTTAAGGGAGCCAGTATGTGGTCATTACCAACAGTATCTTTTTTAAAAATTTTTTTTAAAGATTTTATTTTTTGTCAGAGAGAGCGAGCACAAGCAGGGGGAGTGGCAGGTAGAAGGAGAAGCAGGCTCTCTGCTGAGCAGGGACCCCCCCACATGGGACTCGATCCCAGGACCCTGGGATCATGACCTTAGCCAAAGGCAGACGCTTAACCTACTGAGCCACCCAGACATCCCTACCAATAGTATTCTCTTAGTTCATTTGTATTATCTAATAACATCCAAAAATAGAGACTCCCTTCACGTATTATTAAAGACACAACACAACCAAGATAGACCTGAAGACTTGGTAAGTTATCTGAGCCTCCCAGTGGACCTCTCTTTCAGCAAGTAACACTTTCCCCTGGGCATTACACATCTATTCATGCACATGCTGGTTCTATGTGTGATGAAGTTTTCTATTCTTTCTAGGTGCTTAGAAAACACATGGCTAACATAACAAATTATGTGCTTAGTCAAGGATACATTGGCATCTTTCAGGCCATAAAGCTCTTTGATGTTTCCTCTAGATTTTGTCTAACAATAACAGTTCTGTGCCAGAAATAGAATAAAACTACATTTTTTTTTCATCTTAACGTAGTTAAAGGAAAAGCATATTTAACAATTATACAATGAAAATGAATTTTTAACTAATTTCTGAATGCAGTTATAACCATAACACTATTTTATTAAATACTAATCTTTGATAACAACATAAAATTGTACACTGCATGATGAATTTATTCTTAAAACTTCAGCTTGCATAGCAAGTGTACCACCTAACCCTTGTATATCTTAAGTATGATCTGCAAGTATGACTTTCAGTGAAGATTTTTCTTAAATTTCGTGTTTTTAAGCCACTGTAGTTAACTTTTAAAATTACTTACCAAGCTAAAATACACTGGAATAAAATTAAAATTAAAGTGATTTAATTCACTTCATTAACATAAATTATTAATGTATGCAAATATGAAGAATATTTATATTATTTAACTCAAGGACAATGTAAATAGAAGCAAGTTTTCTTGTGCTGGGGAGGTCCAACTATGCTTTGTATTCAGTTCTGTGGCAACACGGCCGGAAATGGTACTTCCCACAAGCATTACAACAGTTAAGAGAAAATTATTACAGTTAATTTAGATTTTGACTGTTTGCACTTTTATTTTTTATTTCAGCAAAAGTGCTACTAAAGCCTGGTATTTAACCATTATTCCAGATTTATAAAACTGGATCTTTTAGAAATTATATTGAGAGAGTATTAAAGCATCTAAATTGGCCTATAAAATACTAGCTTATCTTCTTACCAAAGAAGGCTTGGAGAAAGCAATAATTCTAGTATTTAATGTCTAAGAGATTAAAGCTGTGGAAATTGTTATTGTTGCAGAGCAGAAAACATTAAGAGATTTTCAGGTTTACTGAAGCTTTTATCCACATTTACATCCAGCACTTAGATACATGATGATATGCATGGTTATGTCACAGGGACAGTTTATATTATTTATGTGGCTTTTAGTTTATAATGATGTTAAGCCTGCACAAATGCATAACACATACAGGAATGTAGGTGCATTTCCAGCAGTGGGGGCTAGCACTCATGTCTGCCTGAAAGACAATGACCAGTGATATGAAATAAAAAGAAAAGTCTAAGAAAAAGTACTTCTACTTTACAAATGACACACTTAAGAAACTGTGTTCTATCTAATCTGCATTTTTAATGAGATAGTTCATATTCAAATAGTTTCTCAACAATCTGTAAGCAAACTAAAATCCAATGTATTTTAAAGTATCTGTCTCTTCCAGATAGGTAAAAAGGTCTGAGAAAAATTTTGGGTATTATACAATGAATGGAGCAATGCAGAGGGTGCCTTAAAATTACATGTCTGAGGGTAAAGGTATTTCTTTTTCTTTTTAAGATTTTATTTATTTGAGAGACAAAGAGGGAGAGAATGTGCAGGAGGGAGGGAGAGAGACTCTGAGGCAGACTCTGGGCTGAGTCCATCCCATGATCCCAGGCTCCATCCTGACCCCGAGATTATGACCTGAGTGGAAACCAAGAGTTGGACGCTCAACTGACTGAGTGAACCACCCAATGCCTCCTGAGGGTAAACATAGTTCTCGCACACTATTTCTCAATTATAAGTTATATTTCAAGACATGAATTTCATTTTATTTTTAAATGCAATTACCTTAGAACAAATTTTTTGTTTCTTTGTGCTGAAACGCTTTATACTATTTTTTTTAATTAGTCACTAGATTTAGAGAAAAATGAATCTGCTCTGACCAAAACTGGAATAAGGAAGTGAGAAAGCCATCCTCTTTCAGCAATACCCTCCCCACTTCCTGCCATGGAGGCCTCTAGGGATGAGGTTCTAGAGACTTCTAGGAATTACATTAAAATACAGATTCCCAGATGTACTCCTTGAGATTTTGAATCAAGTGTTTCAGAATCTGCATTTAAATATATTGTGTGTGTGTGTGTATATATATATGTGTGTGTGTGTGTGTGTGTATATATATATATATATATGTTGTCGTTATGGGATCGAGCCCCACATCGGGCTCTTCTGCTGTGAGCCTGCTTCTTCCTCTCCCACTCCCCCTGCTTGTGTTCCCTCTCTCTATCTCTGTCAAATAAATAAATAAAATCTTTAAAAAAAAAAAAAAGAAACTACTAACCAAGATTAGGCATACATATTCCCTTAGACATCATTCCATATCAACAATGAAGTGTGGAGAACTTAATTTTGCCTGTAGGGATGATTTTATACTCCAGATAAATCTTAATATTCAATCTCATTTAACCAACAGATGGGCATTCAGTTAAAAAAAAAAAAAAAGATTTAAGTGCCAAGAACTCAAAATTTTGCTCTCCTTGGCTTCTTGCAGTAAAAATAAATAAGATGGATCAAACCAAGTCTTCTTCGAGGAGATAAAAACAATTATAAATTTATGGTACTTAGCTATGAACCAATTTACATGCTATAGTAAAACTGCCTGAGCTAAAAGACTAGGCTAACTAAACTGAATCTGGAGGTCAGAGTAGAGAAGTCTGAGATCATAGAAAACTACAAATGGGGATTTCAGTCATTTGAGCGTTCAACTCTTGGTTTCCACTCAGGTCACGACAGAACAATTCCAAATCTACAATATTCTAAATAGATTTAAATTTGAATTAGCTTCAAAGCTCAGGTGCTAGGGGATCCAAATACCTTATCTCCATGTTAAGCAATTAAAAAAAATTCTCAACTGATTAGGACTAATGTTTTTGCCAAGTTCCCTAGTAGTACCTGGCATATAAATGGATATAAACTCATTTTTCTTCTGTTTTTTTTTTCTTTTTTACTACATTATGTTTCTTTTTCCAAAACACTAAGAAATAACTTTTCAACTAAATATTCCGTCACTGCATAAGTTAAAGGAAATGGGAATTTCACCCAACCCCAATCTCAAAAGAACATGCAAACTGCAACTGATAATATTTGCAATGAAAGCATTCGTTTATTTCACTGAGTATAGCTGAGAACTGTATTGATTTCTATGTGCCTTAATTCCAACCTTAGGTCAAAACCATGCTTAGGTGCCCTGAGTTGGGCCTTGCTGATCAGGGTGTAGAAAGAATCCACTCACCAAGCCCTGCGTGCCAGGGCCATGGCTGCATGTCTCCTGCCCAAGAGGAAGAGATGCCTTTTTTCTAAGTTATATCAAAGTGCTGAATAAACCAGCTGTACTCTCCACAAACAAAGTGAAAACTAAAGATGTAACCCTTCTTTTAGACCACAAAATTCATTTCAGATAATTAGTTACAAAGGCTTACAGGTCCATTACAGTGTGAACACCAAATGGTGGAATGTCACTTGGAACACCGCTTCTTTTAGCTTTTACCACTACATTTTCATGATGAAACGACATATTAAGATGTTATCTAAGGGGCGTCTGGGTGGCTCAGTCGGTTACATCCAACTCTTGGTTTCGGCTCAGGCCATGATCTCAGGGTCCTGAGACTGAGCCCTGTATCAGCCTCTGCACTGGGCATCAAGTCTGCTTGAGATTCTCTCTCTCCCTCTGCCCCTGCCCCCCCTGTCCCATTCTCTCTCTCTCTCTCCCTCTAAAATGAATACATCTTTAAAAGAAAAACATGTTATCTAAGATTTGACTACACAGTGAAAACTTCCCTACGTATTCCCATACCACCATGACTTCTCTACACTTTTTATTTCTTCAATAAGTATAAGAAGTGAGAGAATATTTTGAAACAAATGTGCTCTTTTTCTTTTGCACTTGTTTATGAATGATTTTCACCAACCTGAGCCTGAACCCATCTTTGCCTTAAGGAGAATTGGTACCACAGAATGTGAAGACAAAGAAAGAATTGGTTCAGAGCTTTTTGATTTTCAACATTAAAACTATTTCAAACACAATGGGCTTAACAACCTGGCTTCAAATTTCTAGAGCCACACATCTGAGGGAGAAAAGCATTTTCTAAATTAGAAAAAGCTTCCCTTTAAATATAAAAAAAACTGAATTTGGAAAATGGAGCTTGGAGATTTGCTATAAGCTACTGAGTAGGACGGATATATGAGGCATAAAAACTATTTCTTAGGACAAAGTAAAAATGTCAAACCTTCCTTGGCTGCAGAAGGAGCCCAGAGAGGAGAGGAGAGGGCAGCTAGGGGGGATACAAGCTTAGGGACCGCTCCCTTCTCCAGATTCACTGTCATCTAGAGCACACCTATTAAATATTATCTGACTATTAAATATTCTTATTTAGGGGCGCTTAGATGTCTCAGTTGGTTAAGCGACAGCCTCCAGCTCAGACAGCCTCCAGCTCAGGTCGTGATCCCAGGCCTACATCCTGCTCTCTGCTCAGCAGGGAGCCTGCTTCTCCCTCTCCCCCTGCCTGCTGCTCCCCCTGCTTGCACACATGCATGCACACTCTCTCTCTCTCTCTCTCGGTCAAATGAATAAATAAAAACCTTTACAAAGAAATATTCTTATTTAAAATATATTCAATGTTTTTGCTTTGCCAGCCTATAGTTATAAAGCACAAATATATAGGCCCTAATCATCAACCAATTCATTCAACAAATAATTATGGAGACTTATTATATCTCAGTCATTTAGAAATAATGCAACAATAGGGAAGCCACAGACCCTGTGATTCCCCAGAGACTGTGCAGTCTATGGGGGGGGAAGGGAGGAGAGAGACAAGCAAGTTAAAAGCGAATTATATTACTGTGCTTATAATATGCTACCATGTTTCTATTTATATCTTTACCACATAGAAGTGAGATTTTCTAGTCTGCCTTTTTCTTGATGGAAATACAGATTATTACTGCAGTGTGGCTCATCTACATGGCCAGAGAAACCTTCTGAAATTACACTTTGCTTTCCTGTGAGTCAGAAGCAGACCAAGAAAACTTTGTACCCTGAAATCTCCAAAGTTAACTGCCAACCGTTGAAAGTGATCAAAACACTTGGTATTCATACCTGTCACTCTATATACGTTGGGCGACATGGCTGCTAATATCAAAATCAAATGATGGTAAAACTGGAACCATTTTAACAAAACAAAACAACAAAACAGAGATCAGAAAACCAGAGGTAAAAAGTGATCCCAGAAGAAATTGTGGCTTTCTTGGAGTACCAGGTTATGTTGGCCAAGGCAATGATGGAATGGCAGTAGACACACCCCCATTAGTTTTCTTTGAAACAGAAGACACAGAAGTGGGGCTCTTGAAGCTTTAACTGCAGAGAGGTGTGAAGGCATAAAGGTTTTGAAAACATTCTCTGTAATATAAATGGGGATCCCCCTGCTGTCTTCAGTAGTACTTCCATGAAGGAAAGAATGAAGAATGGGAGCTTTTAAGAAGCAAGCATTCAATATATCTGTGGCCTACAAAACAGGGAAAGGTAGGAGTTATGAAGCCTTGGAAAGAAAAGACCAAAATAAATGACAATGATGATCAAAGACTGGAAGAGGAGGGAAAGAGGGCGAGGAGAAAGAGGAGCTGGAAAAGAAGGACACAGAGAAAAGATTTGGATGGGGGAAGGAATAAACAGATAATTTTATTTTTTTAATTTCTTAAAAAAAATTTTTTTTAATCTTTTAGGTAGGCTCCATGCCCAACATGGGGCTTGAACTCACAACCCCGAGATCAAGAGTCATATGCTCTACTGACTGAACCAGCCAGGTGCCCCTGAATAGATCATCTTAAAACAACACATTAACAGTGCTTTTCAATGAGTGGTGATATTACAAATTGCTTTTCTTTATGCTTTTCTCTAGTTTCCATGACTTTTATAAGAGCATTCACAGCTTTTTTAGCTTAATAACTTTTTTTTTCTCTTTTTACTCTTTTATACAAAAGAGTAGCCCATTTACTCTGTAACTTCATCATTCATTGGTTTAGGACAAGGTGGTGTGGCAGAATTTGGGAACTGCTTAACACAGAGTTCCTAAGAGACCTGTTCAAAGTATGTGGTCACTTACGTTGTATGATCCACCGACGGCCTATGATTTTCTTCCCCATGATGAATACTGATTCCATTACCAAGTCCCCATCTGAATGTGTTTGAATCTTGAATTAGGTTTTCTGAGATTGGCTGGTACCATTGACACAGGCTTCCTTTTTCAAAGCTGCAAACATTCGTACCTTGAATAGAGTAGAACAAAGACAAGATGAGATAATCATAATAAATGGGTCAATAAACTGCAATTTCTACCTGTATCAGCACTTTCTTACTGTTGGGTTTCTTTTTTTTTATTATCTTTTAAGAATAATTAAAATAATTAGACAAATGATTTGTATTATTCCTAGAAGAGTTCTAAAGAAATCTATGTGTACTATATTCAAATATCTACAGTAGCTATAACATGGGAATAAGTGCATATACTAAAGAATTTGTTCCGATAAGGAGGTGAGATTTTAATTAGGTCCTCAAATAGCAATCTAAGCATTGCCAGTCTCTTCTCACAGAACACTGACATCGCTTACCAAGTTGTGGTAAGTCTGTTCTTTTGCCACGGTATTATTACAAAGCTAAACTTCAGCTCAGTCTTTGAAGGGTTAGTCCAAATTCCAAACTACTTAAGTTCAAAGCAATAATATTTTCCTTGAAAGTTTTCAATATTCTTGTAATGATTGTACCCTAATATCACATGAAATTACAAGTCCAGTGATTTTTGAAATACATTGGCTGTGTGTGAAATGTTCTTTCTTCCTCTCTCTGAACATGTCCATGTGTCTGTCTTAAATTCTCCACTGTTCTTATGTATGCTATAGAAAACCCCAGCTTTTAAATAGCATAGGCAATGTTGGCAAACCCCTGCCATCATTTAGAAACTTGAGTTTATGATTTAACGTAAAGTTTGAGAAGGAAACACTCCTTTGCATATAACACCCAGTGTTCATTACATCTAGTGTCCTCCTAAACGCCCATCACCCAGTTACCCCATCCCTCACCCACCAGAGATTTAAAATTCAATAGGATTCTGTTCTTCATACCATTAAAAAAGAAAAGAATCATAGATTTCTTTTTTAATTAGAGGACATAAAGTTTTAGTCAGGCAAGATGAATGAGCTCGAAGATCTGCTGTACAACACTGCACCCACAGTCAACAATAATATATCGTGCATATAAAAATTTAAGAGGGTAGCTTTCATGTTGTGTTTCCTGCACGACAGAAAGCACTAGAAAATGTAAGACCATAGATAACAGGCATATTTATTAAAATAGTTCATCTTACAAAAAGATGGAGGAAGAAGGATCACATAATTTTTCAGAGTAATAACTCAGTCCATGTGTATTCAAAGTAAATTAATAACCCCATGATTTTAAAATAATAATTTCATAGGAGACATTCATTCAGGACATTTAAAGAACTTTATCAAAACTGCCCAACCCATCATAACTGACGTTACTAAAATTGCAAAGCTGAACAAAGAAGAAAGTCAGTATTCACTAAAGATACTCATTAGGTGTAATTAACTCAATTCTGTGTTAACTTCCAGAAACATCACAACTTATGTATGATCATAACAGGATTTGGTCTTCCCATGAGGAAGTCTGAATACCACAACACTTTCCATTATATTATCTCCCATCTGCAATGCACCATATGCATCCTTAGCCAACTTGAGTTAGTTAAAATCTCATCTCATCCAAAGAGTGAGTTAGCTTTGATTTTGAGTTTTGGGGTCTAGATAAGTTAGTTAATTTATTGTGTATTTGTACATTAAGAAGCATTTCTTTTTCTAAGTTAAAATAAATATGAACCTTATTTGACTTTTTAAGTTTTAGAATTTCTACATAATGCTGACAGAAGACAGAACACTTTCACTATACTCTGTATTATCTGCATAGTCTGAACCCTTCATATCATCAAGACACTTGAGAAATATTATAGTATAGGAAATTCATATGCTATCCAATAAATAGTAGGGAAGGGGAAAAATAGCAAAA
>NW_024425675.1:15822373-15847021 GCF_017311325.1 Ursus maritimus
TCTTTCCGAGCTTGTGCTTTGCCCATGCAGACATAGATCAATTTTTCTCCTCTAAGACTGTATCTTCAGCTAAGAAGTTCACTTTTCAATTTAAAATGTGCCTTAAAAGCCAGAGATTGGCAGATGCCAATAAGTAAAAAACATCCTTCAATAGGACACAGGTACTGAAGGGCCCATGTGCATTAGAATTGGTTCTTACGAATTCTGCATATTTAATGTAGTATTCATTTTCTATTTTGGCAACGGCAACATTTGAACAAATTCATCTAGTTTGAGATGATAATACTTCCACTTTAAATATTCCTATTTCATGAGCGTGAGGAGTAAAACGGGGGATGGGGGGGAGGGGGGGGGGGGGGGGGGAAGAGCTAGTCAATCATAGTCCCAGAGTCAAGAAAAGTCCATGAAACAAGTGTTTTGAATCCAAAACTTACCTCTTGTTGAGCATCACAGAAGGATGCACGCTGATTCTTCTACTATAATTTTCTATACAAACAGCTTTTACATTAAGAACCTGCTCTAAGTCAAGTTGAAAATTTCTAACTAGGACACGAGGCCATGCTGCTTAAAGATTATACTAGTATTGACTTATCTGTTTGTTGACTATGTTTAATACAAAATAGGAATTCACCTACCACAGAACAATTCATCTGACTGGTCAGGACAGTCATATCTAAAATCACATTTCTGGATTTTTTCAACACACTGACCATCGGACCTGCAAACAAATTCATCGTCTGTACAGTTGTGTGGAGGTAATGTTACTGGAGCTGACATTTCTGGTGGAGTTGGGAGGTCCACTGGCAAATTACCTTGATAGGAGAAAACATAGAGTCATAATTCAGTAGATTTTTCCACTTAAGATGTTACACAATAGGCTTTTCTAAGTATATTTCACACTCAGTATTATAAAGAATATTTGGCAGTCTTTGGTAATATGCTGAATTTCATGTAAGCATAGAAGTTGGAGTTCTTGATCTTAGCAACAACAAATAACTGGGTATAAATAGAGGAAGGTGCAGACAGAAATTACTAAGAAACTGTTCAGAACTCACTGAAGAAATGGGAGGCTCAAGGACAGGGCTAAGATCAGTGGGAACCAAGGGAGTCCCAGATGCTGGCATTAGGAGCCAGAGTCAAGGTCTGGTTAAACCTTCTAGTCCACTAGGTCAATAAACTCAGCTCTTCCACCGCTACAATTAATCCAGCAACTCCTCATCCTTGTTTCACCTGACCTCACATATTCAAGATTCAAAGTTGCAAGAGAGACCCAAACCAGAAGTATTCACCTGGAGGTATTTATAGAATTAAGATGATTTCTGAAATTACAGAGCTTCGAAGGAATTTACAGAAGCTAATTTATATAGCAAGTTATTCAATCAACATTTATTAATAATACCCTGTGTCATGGACATGGTAGGTACAACAAACTGAAAGTCAAATATGCCATCATTGCTGTAAAAAAAAATTTACTGAGTAGTGGATAAGGCACTCAGGTAAATCTTTCATTACAGTTCCATAGGATACATTTATGAGAAAGAGTCTAACACCATGGAGGCAATAATGACACCTAGCCTTTCACTCCTGCATTCACAGCACAATTCACAGATCACAGTACAAGGTGGGCACACCATCACCTTGAAATGAGTTAACAGATAGATGGATGGATGGATGGATGGATGGATGGATGGATGGATGGATGGCAGGCAGAGTGAATGAACAGATGGACAAACGGAAGACTGTACAGCATATGGAGGACACGTGAGAAGTACACATCAGATGGAAGGCAGGGAAAACTTTCTGGAAAAGTAATGTCTTAAGTTTTTAGCTTTATTTTTTTAAACATTTTATTTATACGAGCAAAAGAGAGAGAAAGAGAGAGAGCACACACGTGCGCATGTGCCGGGGGAGGGGCAGAAGAAGAGGGAGAGGGAAGCAGACTCCCTGATGAGCACAGAATCCCACACGGGGCTCTATCACAGGACCCTGAGATCATGACCTGAGCCAAAGTCAGACACTTAACCAACCGAGCCACCCGGCCACCCCACGTTTTTAGCTTTAAAAGATGAGGAGTTGCTGGCAAGATGACAATGGGTAGAAGGTCCTTTTGGGCAATGAGCAAAGATTTGCGTGAAGGCAGAGAAATATATTGGCCCATTGTTTCTGGAATGCTGTGATAATTTGGCATAGAGAAGATCTTGTGATAGAATGCATGTGATAAAGTCGCTAGACGTGGAATTAGTTGGCAGACAATTAGCACATCATAAAGAGCTAAGTGGGACCAACTTAGGAGTTTGAAATAAATACAAAAAAAAAAAATGGTGGAGAAAAGCCAAGGTATATAATTTCCACTTTAAGAAATACTTTTCTGGCATTAGTGCAAAGAATGATTTGCAGGTGGTTCTGACATGGAAGAGAACAGCTAAGCTTTCACTTTAATTCCAGGCAACTAATAAAGCAAAGCAGAACGAGTATAGAGGAAAGAGCAGAGACCTGGGCAATATCAAACATCCAGTATTTAGACGACTGGGGATTTGGGTGCTATTGGGAATTTAAGGAGAGTCCAATAAATACTACTTTTTTTTTTTCCTTAGCTCAAGCTTTGAAGTAATTAAGAGCTAAAATTGAAGCATATAAGGGATAAATCAAAATATCAACTTTTTATGAAGTTGATAAGAAAATGATCTATATCTATAGACAAATGGTCTTTTAAAGCATAAAACTCAGAACGAAACAGCCTAAGTTATAATCTGTGCTGGAATCTTCTAGCTCTTCTTGTATGGAAGCCTACCCTTGTGAACTACAGTCAGAAGTTAAGCAGATCTCACGCTTCCTTCAGCTAACTAGACTGAAAAAGAAAAGAAACTCAGGGAACAGGTATCCATGCACAGGCCCTCCTTGCAAATTCAGCAATCTGCTGTTACTTTTCCACAGTTGACATTAGGGTTCACTCTTGGATTTGGGTTACCCGCTATGGGTTTTAACAAATGTGCAATGATGCTTCCACCATTCGAGTGTCATACAGAGGAGTTTCACTGCACTAAAAATCCTTTGTGCTATGCTTTGCCATCCCCTTCCTCCTGAGTCCCTGGGAATTGTGGATCCTTTTACTGTCTCCATTGCATTCCCTCTCAGAGAGTGTCATATAGTTGGAATTCTATAATATGTTGACTTTTCAGATCGGCTTCTTCCTCTTAATAATATGCATTTAAGTTTATTCTAGGTCTTTTCATGGCCTGACAGTTCATTTCTTTCCAGCACTGAACAGTATTCACTGCCTTAAGGCATTCAATTAAATGAATACTCAGTTAAGAATTTACTGCATGAATAGTCTGTATCTCTTCTCAAGCAGGGCAGGACCTTAATACACCTTCCTTATTACCTAGTATTAAAGTGCACTACAATACACTTCGCTGTACATTTCTTTTTGAACCTTTGTGAACACGTGACAGTGTATTTCTAAGACAAAGCATCTTGAAATGAAATTGCAGTTATAGGGTATGTGATCAGTCAACTTAAGGAGTTGTTTTCAAAAGTGGGGACACCTGGGCGGCTCAGTCGTTAAGCGTCTGCCTTTGGCTCAGGGCGTGATCCCAGGGTCCTGGGATGGAGCCCCACATTGAGCTCCCTGCTCTGCTGGGAGCCTGCTTCTTCCTCTCCCACTTCCTCTGCTTGTGTTCCCTCTCTGCTGGCTGTCTCTCTGTCAAATAAATAAATAAAATCTTTAAAAAAAAAAAAGTGGTTTTACCCATTTCCACTCAGAAATGTGTACATTTCTCATATTCTCAGAATCCAGCTAACAGTTGGCATTATCCAATGTAAGAAATATTTGCCAGTATAATGGGTCTGAAATAATTCCTTTATATTTTAACTTGTATTTCCCTGATTATTGAGATTTTAGGGGCTACTCTGGCACCTTACTCTAGCTTTTGACCAACTGTTCACATCTCCTTATCTTTTTTTTCTATTGAATTCTTTGGGGTCTTTTTCTTATTAATTTATAGGTTTACATCCCATATACTCTATACTAATCCTCTGTCACTTACCGAGGTGACAAATATGTTCTACTAGTCTATGATAGGTCTTTTCATTTTGTATGGTGTCTTTCAAAAATAAAAATTTCTAATTTAATGCCTTATAATATCAGTTACTTCCTTTACGGTTTGTGCTTTAAAGTTCCAGTGGAAAAAATATTCCTTCCTGTTTTAATATATTTTTTTCTATAATTTTCACAAAATTTTGATAGTTTTACTCTTCACATTAAGGTCCTTACTGCATCTGGACTTTATTGTTACCTGTTGTCTGTGATAAAAATCTAAATTCAATTTTCTTTATATGAATTCTAATTTTTGATCTAATCTACTGAGCAACTCAAATTTTTCTCACTTATATTTGATTATGAAATGTATTACTCATATATAAGGATGGATAGACAACATATGCCTGATTTAAACAGTAATAAAGAGCCATAAATCTATCACCCAGCTTATGAAATTAAAATTCATAGCTTTGAACTCTCCGTTTCCCTGCTGATCCCACATTGCCATCTCTCCAGGTTAGCTGTACACTGAATCTTGTGTTTTTCATTCACTTCTTTAAAAAAAAAAAAAAGATTTTATTTACTTATTTTTAGAGACAGAGAGCACACATGACGGGGTGGGGGGTGGAGTGTGGGAAGCAGAGGTAGAGAGACAAGCAGACTGCACACTGAGCATGGAGCACCATATGGGGCTCGATCTCACAACCCTGAGATCATGACCTGAGCCAAAATCATGAGTTGGACACTTAGCTGACTGAGCCACCCAGGTGCCCCGGTTTTCATTTGCTTTTATCATTTTCCTCATTTGTTATATGCCCGATAACCTTCTATAGCGCCTATTAGCTCATTAGGTGATTAAATGAGATGATATTGTGGACTTCTTAGAATAGTGACTACACACATGGAATACCACATAGGTCCTTTTTTAAATAAATAAACCATTTAAATTTGAACTTGGATGAATGGACTCATTCTCCATAGAACTTTCGGCAACTTGATTTATTTCCTCAGCAATGTGCATTCATCCGTCCATGTTAATTATGCTCTCGCGATTCACTTACTTGGTTGTATAAGATTTCACCATGTGATCATATATATTATTTAGCCATTCTATCGTCAGTTTTTTGGGTTTTTTAAGCTGATTCTGTTTGAGGTTTTATTTCATACATTCCTCCTGATGTTTCTGGGAGTGGAACTGCTTAGTCAGAACGGAGAACTGTATGACGACTTTACTAGAAAAAGCCGAACTGTTTTCCAAAGTCACTGCATCAATTTCCATACCTCCCAGCAATGTATAAATATTCTGATTGTGTTACGCACACATTATCCTTTGGTATATGTAGATTTACCCACGTGTTTGCCACTTTCTCCGCTGTCTATTCCCTTGTGCATCTCAGGCCTTGCTGAGCTCACTTGTCTTTATCTGATGATCACACTTACGTATTTCATTTGGTAGGAGTCTGCTGCAGTAAAGCCTTCTTGTGTGTTTTTGAGGATATCATCCTGTGAATGCCTTTTTTCGCCCTCATTCCTGAGGGTTTTATTTTTTTTTTTTGCTCTAGACTAACAGTTATTATTTCTCAGAACTTTAAAATTATATTCAACTTTCATGCTTGTTGTTGTAAAGTCCGTCATGAGTCTAATTGAGGTCTTTTTGTAATTTTTTAATCTCTGGCTATTTTTAACATAATCTCTTTTGTTGTTTCCCTAATTCATTTCCATGAGTCAAGACCTGAATTTATTCTTACTATAATATTTTGCATGAGGTTCTATATCCACACCTTAATTTTAACCCAGGATAGTCTTTGAAAATGACTTCTCCATTTTCTTTATTCTCTTTCTGGAACGCCAAGATTTTGATTTCATTTAATTTATTTCTCATTTCAAGAAAGCCAACAGGATTTTTTTTATTTGAAAATGTCCTGCCCCCCCCTTTTTTTAAACAATGTCATGCTATTTTTTTAGGGCTTGGAATCCTTTAATATTTTAAATTATTTATTGGTTTTCTATTTTTACATAACAAACTTCCACAGACTTTAGAAGTTCAGATTAATAAACAGTTGTTGTCTGATACAGTTTCTGGGAGACCGAAGTGCAGAAGAGGCTTAGTTTGGTGGTTCTGACACAGGGTCTCATAAGATTGCTATCAAGATGTCAGCCAACGATGCCATCATCTGAAGGCTGGACCTGGGCTGGAAGATCTGCTTCCAAGGGGCTCATCCACATCCCTGAGAAGTTAGTGCTACTACTGGCAGGAGGCCTCAGTTCCCAGACTCCCCATAGGGCTACTTGAGTATCCTTTTAACATGGTTTCCTTCATACTGGATTCCTTCATACTGAGTGATCCAAGAGAACACAGGGGAAGCCTAGTTTTGGAAATTACTCACAGTCGTTGCCCTCTTGGGTCAATGGTTACACAGGTCAGTCCTACTCAGTGTGGAGGGAACTGGTACACAAGGCATGAATACCAAAAGTTGGAGATCACTGGGGGCTTTTTTGGATATGGTTACCATAATTTTCTATCTTGTCTTGTCTTTATCACCTAGTTATAAGAGTTCTTCTAGATCAACCTGAGTCATTTCTTTTGGAACCCCATTGGTACCCCCAGTTCAGGGGTGGTATATTCCTTCTGGCCCTGTTTTACTCTTTTCCTCCCTCTCATCTATGCGATATTTTCTTACTTCTTAACTCTGACAGTCACATTATGCCTCCTGTTCTTTTTTTCATACTGTTCTTCTCATCTGGGGATATCTCTTTTTTAAGCTCAACATTTAAATATGTGCATATTATATTTGACATTTATAGGTATATGTAGTGTTACAGTGTTCAGATCACCTGGTCTGACACAGTATTAAAACCAGTAGTCATAACTGCATCCATAGGCCTGTTTTCAATCTAAACAAGGAAACAGTTCCCCTTAAGAAGAAATCATGAACATGAGCAGATTATCTTAGAAAAAGAAGGTTAATGAGCCAATGCTCTGGAAAAATAGAGACACCCCACTTTGAATATCAGTAATTAGCCAGCAATGACAACTAAAAGGACCAGTACTCTAAAAAAGAAACTGTAAAATCTTGAAATACTTTGTCCTGTCCTCATCACTCTTTATTATTCTACCAGAATGAGTTCATCTTAAAAATCAAGTAAGGCCAGTATGTTTGTATTTGAGAGCAACAGAAGAGTAAATAGAGAAAAGTGTCTCTTACTCCAGAGCCAAACCTTGGAAATGGTGGTGCTTGTTTCAGGTTAGGCCAAGACACAATTTGGAAACTGAGGCATGCAAAGGCCTGCAAGCTTCCTGACACATTCTCTGATCTGTGCAGCTGGTCCATCTCAAGAGCATGAAAGTCAACTTGTTCTACTCTGCAAACACTTCAAGCAGTATTTCCTAAAGTATCATACTCTCAACGTAGGTGATACTAGAAATTACTTCACGCAGTATATGGATATGTTTTATTATTTTTTTTAATTATGAATTTTCAGCAATCTTAATAGTGAATTATATCTAGAACAATATGCTTGTCTTAGTCAGTTTGGGCTGCTGTACCAAGATACCACAGACTGGGTGGCTTAAACAACAAATTCCTCAGAGTTCTGGAGGCTGAAAGTCCAAGATCAGGGTGCAGCATGGCTCACCCTGAGGGCTCTACTCCTGGTTATGTCCTCTTGGGCCTTTCCTTGGTGTATTCATGCAGAGGTTGAGATCTTACGTCTCCTCCTCTTCCTCCTAAGAGCACTAATCCCATCATGAGGACAGCACCTTTGGGACCTACTCCAGCCCCAATTACCCCTAAAATTCCCCACCTCCAAATACACATTGGGTGTGAGGGCTTCAAAATATGATTATTGGGAGGACACAGTTTATTCAGTCCATTGCAAAGGTTAGGATGATAATTTTTAACCTATAATTGCTTAAAAGGCTAGAGTTGGGAGTAATGATAGTCTCTTTAAACAAACGGATAAAAGAAACACAAAAAGCTTTGCATATTAAACTAAATTGCAAAGACAAAATGTAGATGACTGAAATTTACACTAAGAAGCAGAGATTAGTCTGGTTAATCTGATCTTCTTCCACATCCCTAAGCCACAGGGAAACCAACTCACCCGCGCACCTGTCATCCTAAGTAGATACTCAGGCTCCAGATGGACTCGATGTTCTAACTTCTTGCTCTGTGAATTCTTGTAGCAAATCGACTTCATGCTACCTTAATATAATCTTTCTGATAAAAGAGAATTTGCTTTATACTAGACTTCATTCCCCTACAGCCATTCCTACATTGGTAATTAAGAAAATAAAACCAGTATTTTAACACCTCTAGTCTTTGATAAATTATCACCAGCTTCAACGTATCATAATTGTGTGAACTGCTTGACTGATATGCCTAGTTGTTTCTCATTTATCTCCAGGTAATAATGTCTATGTTTTTCCTGTGACTTCTGATGTTAAGAGATAGATTTAATTTAAAAATCTAAAAGTCGACTTGAAGTTTAAATATAATTGATCTTCAGAGTATTGAAAAATATGAAATATCTCCAGAGGAAAAGGGTACATTTTTCCTATGGCACTAAAGACAATAACATCGTCATACCCACAAGTAAGAACAACTACATTCAGCATAAATGTTCTGAATGTCTGCATTAGGTCTCCTTTCCAGAAGTGTAGGTTTTACAAAAACTGAGTTATTCTTTGGATATGATTTACAACAACTATGTGATACAGCCATTTGTCACATATTATGCAATGCCTTTTTTCTGGGCCTCCAGGAACAAATCAGCTCTTTTTGAAATGTTTTTGCTTTAACTCACGCATTCAATGAAATTTTCTAGGTGGCACCAAGTATTTTTCATCTTTACAGACACTGTATCGTATATGAAAGTGACTACAAGTAGACTGAAGTAGCAGTTGAACAATTTTCAAGCTAAAATCTAAGTATTTTAACAGCCTTACCCATTTTTGGTATTTAGCATTTCTCTCAAAAGATGACAAAATAAAGTTTTAACTTTAAAACAGGTTAAAGTTACTTAGTTGCCCCATTTTATTTTCTAGAAACACAATAAAAACACTAAGTTGAATGGACCACAGTCATTAGCCAATTTTTTTCTATATATTTGCTAATATTTCCTATATATTTCTAACATATTTCTATATATTGCTAATATTCCTATATATTTCCTATATTTTGCATACTACACCAAACATGCTAAAACCAGAATATTTAAGATTGCCATCATGAGTCTCAAATTTCTCCATTTTTGCCTTGAAGTCTTTTATTAAACTGTAAATATTTTCAATAATTCGTATTTTTTTCCATCTATATTTCCTTTAGAAAAATGTGGAAGACCTTAAAACGAAATAATTTTATGGAATGTATTATTCTGAGACAAATGTAACAGACACACCAAAGAGCTTAAAATTATAAAGTAAAAAGCTGCAGGTGTTGGGACGCCAGGGTGGCTCAGTCGGTTAAGTGTTGCCTTTGGCTCAGGTCATGATCCCAGGGTACTGGGATGGAGTCCCACATTGGCTCCTTACTCTGAGGGGAGCCTGCTTCTCCCTCTGCCTGCTCTGCCTGCCCCTCCCCCTGCCTGTGCATGTGCGCACATGCGCGCACTGTCACGCGCTCTCTCTCTCTCTCTCCCTGACAAATAAAATTTTTAAAAAAGCTGCAGGAGAGATCTTAAAAATGAAGACAAAAGTACCCAAACTTTTCCTTTTGCCTTTTCATTCACTCTGAAATAAACATTCCTCTTTGCAAAAGAAGGGTGACTTGAACAAGCATTTATACATAAAGCTGGTGAGACATTGAGGTTAATGAGGGATGAGAAAAATTCAATCAGCTCAGTCAGTTTAACAATGACAACAAAAACCATTCATCGGGTGGAGGAGGACTTCATAAAAACTATGCTCAAGCATCCTATAAATAGTTACCATACTTTCTCCACTTTAAGCCATCATCAGTTGCAAGATATGGCACTGACTTCATAACAACTTTCCTGAAAAAAAAGAAAACACTAATATCTTGGGATACTGATATTCATTCTAATAATTGATATTTCTAGCAAGTAATAATTCTGTTATTGCTGAAGTCTGAATTTTTAAAATAGGATGAAAAGCGCTTAGGCAATTTTTTTTTTCAGTTTGTACACAGTATGTTGTGATGCCATGTAGTTATCACTTTAGTTTTACAAGTAACCCAGCTATCTCACAACTAATCCTTGAGGCAAGATAGAAACTGTCACATGTGTTCTGCTGAAGAAGAGCTTCTTGCTTTTCTCATGTAGCTTGGGGAAAGAGTAATGCAAAACAGATACTTCTCTTGGGATACTTATTCTTAAATCTGAATATTGGCTGGCAACAATTCTTACTTAATAATCTACTCTGATGATCTGATTCAAAGTGAGGGGATTTGACTTTGCCACCATTGTCCATTACTGTCTACTCCAGGAATGAGCAACATCATTATACACTGATTCAAAAAAAATCATAGGATTCCAGTGCATGGTTAAGTTTGTCTACTTTTCCTAGAAACGCAATTAATCTTGCCTAAGAAGTCTTTTCTCTAGTATCCTCCTGGATTAGTTTTAAAATAATCTCTATTCATCAAGATATTGAAACAAAGAAGGTACAATCCATAACAGAGAATGGATTTGGAGAATTAAGTTAGAAATAATTGGAAGTGAGAAAATGAGAAAGAGCTGACCTAGAAAAGCAAATAATAATGTTGTAGGAAAAAGTGAAAGGAAACTAAGCTCACGGCATACACACTACTGGGGGGAAATTAATGAAAGTTTGCAGTTAAAAGGTTACCATTCGAGCCAACGCTGTTTTGAACTAAGGTAACAATGGAAAAAAAAACCAGAAGAGATGTGAGAAATATTTTGGAGTTGGAGTCAGCAAGTTTTGCAAGTAGGAATTTTAAGGAGAAAGCAAAAGAAAACTATGGAATTTCAATCCTGGGTTCCTAGAAAATAGTGATGTCATAAAAAGGAACAAGGAATGAGGGGAAAAGAGGCTGATTTTGAGGGAATACGTAAAAATGAGAGAAGTGACTCCTTATGGTCACTTAGTATGAAATAAAAGTTACAGGTAAAGTGCCAACCGACACTTTGGAGATTACCTCAATATTTTGCATCTGTGTGTATTTTTTTAATTTTTTGTTTTGTTTTATTAGCCAAGGAAGAAAAATGCTGTAGATAAATAATCATTTATATTGGAAACAAATCAATGTCTATAAGGGAATCCACATGCGCTGATCCCATCTCATCTAACAGAAGAAAAAAAAAAAACTGGTAATCATCAAGAGCAATATTTTTATTGAAAGCAGAATTTTTATTTTTATTTTCATCTTATGACAAGATGACATCAAATTCCTTTAAGAAACCTATAGTTTCAACGGGCTCTGTGGTTTCAACCCAGTGTTTCTTTTGTTACGAAGCCAACATTAAAACCACACAGTTCGGGCAGTTTTTTAAATTCCATATTTTTCGTCCAAAACTTGAACCAGAAAATCAGGACTAATGGTCTGTAACTGATACTTCACATCTCTGCCTCTGGGTCTGGCCACTCTTCTCCCTCTCCTTTGGAAGCGTCAGCCGCAGAACGTAAGTAGCAAGATAACTGGAAGTAGCAACGGTATCAGCAGTAACTTGTGTTCCCTTTCTATATTCTTTTATGGTCTCCTCTGCCACTGGGCTCATGGTGATGCTCCCTAACTGCACGGTGGGGGTGCGATTTGGGAAAAGCCCTGGGCCCCGAAATCACGCATGCTTAGGTGAAACTCTCGTTCTTTCCCTCAACTATGCATTTTCATCTGTGTCACTTATGCTCTTTACATTTAATTTTTCACGTCTATAAAGTAGAAATTGTGTTCTCTTCCTTGTGAGGTTAGTGTATTTGATGAGCAGTAGGTATGATAGTGGTTAACACTGTGGTCCTAAGAAGCAGACATAATTCGTCACTTTTTAGCTAGGTAGCCTTGGGCAGGTTATCCTCTCCTCCGTTTGCTCCATAAAATTGGGATAACAAAGATATCAATCCTATCCAACATTTAAGATCTCTTCACTGGCAATGGACTAGACATTATTCTAGACTCTTAAAAGGTTAGAGGAGTGGGCACCTGGGTGGCTCAGGCAGTTAAGCAACCAAGTCTTGATTTAGGCTCAGGTCATGATTTCAGGGTTGTGAGATTGAGCCCTGCGTGAGGATCCACCTGGACGTGGAACCTGCTTAAGATTCTCTCTCTTCCTCTCCCTCTGCCCCTCTCCACTCCCCCTGCCCAGCCATTTGCAGGCATATCCATACGTGTACGTGCACTCTCTAAAAAAATAAATAACATAAAATAATAAAATAAAATATCATAGGATTATATAAGATGGTACATATGAGTGGTAAATGTTATTAATGTACCCATTTATCAGCTCTGTCTTATAAGGACTTTCTGTATTCCCTACTCTTGCCAAGCTCCTTGTCAGTTGAGAATGCTTCCCTACCCCCTTGTTAGGCTTGACCACATGACTTGCTCTGACCAATGGACATGAGCAGACATTACACATACCATGTCCCAACAGAAGATTTAAGTGTGTTTTCTTTTTCCCACCCTTCTACTTGACAACAAAATATGTCAGATAAGACCTTCATCCTTTAGCTTTGGTCCCAGATAAGCAGACAGAAGGAACAGAAATACACAGCTTGAAGCTCTATAGAATTAAAAAGAGCTGTGAACAAGAAGCACATACTTTTTCCATTATTGTTCTCTGCCCACCCACGTGCTTGAGAGCAAGCAATAAGTGCTTGCGTTTATAAGCCACTGAGGTTTGGCTTTCAACAAAAGCTGGCCTATGACAGTGCCTTCAATATAAAAATAATAAATATTTTAGCAATAATAATAAACTAAAATATACATCAAAAGGATATAACACACTTCAAAAGATACAGGCATCTCTCCATTTATCTACCCATTTATCCAACAAATGTTAATACTGAGTAATATTATGTGCCAGATACTGTTTAAGCTCCTGGAGATAAGAGAGTGATAGCAAATCGTTGCTATCATGCAGCTAATATTATTGTTGGGGAAAACAGAAACAGAACCATAAGGGGGATAGGTGTTATAGAGAAAAATAACACAGGGGAAGGAGAAAGAAAATGTCAATGAAGAGACCCTGCGTGTGTGTGCATGTGTGCGTGTGTGTGTGTGTGTGTGTGCGCGCAGTGGAGTGTTCAGAGAAGTTACTACTGAAGAAACTTTGGAGCACATCAGAAAGAGGGAAGGAAGGGAAAAGAGTGCATATCTAGGGGAAGCGCATTTCGGGATGAGGGACACGAAGGTGTAGAAGCCCTGAGGCATAAGTGGGTTGGGGTATTTAAGGATAAACTGGAAGGCCTTGTAGTTAAGAGAAGTCAAGTAGAGGCCCAGGGGTGGAGGGTGAAGTCCAGGAGGTACGAGGCACCAGGCATCCATGCCTTGGAAGCTGCTGTAGAAGTCTGGCTTTTGCTCTCAGTGAAAGAGGATATCATAGGAAGTTTCTGGTGATAGGATGACATGATCTTATCTAAGTTTGAAAAAGATCATTCTGCCTGCTGTTTCGAGGACAGATTATACTCTCAAGGGTAGGAGCAGAGATCATTTAAAAGGCAACTATATAATCCATGCAGACACATGGTGGCTTGGATGGAAGTAGTCGACTCTGGATATATCTGAAGCTAGTGGTGAAGCAGATTCATTCATGAAAAATGCACACATAGAAAAAAAAATTGTCATTTACTGAGATAGGGAGGCTTAGAAGAATGGCAAGATCGAGGACACACCAGTAACCAAGAATTCACTTGCAGCCATCGAGAGATCAGGGTAAATTTGTTGAATTCTGATTTCCTTCCTGCTGCCCTTGTCCAGAGAGGGATTTGGCTTTCTGCAGAGTTCTGTGGAAACCACTCCACAGAGTGGTTAAGGGAATTAATCCTGCCAGGATGATGAGGTGGACGATCAGAGCTGAGGCCCATAGCTACAACTAAAAGAACTGGAATCCGGCCCCGATTATGTCGGGGAGAGGCTGGTGCTCTTCTGACCCATAACACCACCGTGATGGGTGAAGGTTAAGTTTACAGCACTTGAGAGCGCTCTCTACATGGATTATTGCAATTGATTTTTAAATTACCCTGCCTCTGATCTCTTCAGGAAGGAAACTGTGCTCCCCCTTGCTGTGCAATTTAGGAGCCTCCAGCCCCAGAGCCAGGATTACCCAAGAGCTAGATGACCAGTCCTTTCAGATTGCTATGCACTGCCTGGAAGGAGCTTTGCCTGGGGTGTTTGTTTTAGTTTTATTTTAGTTTATTGCAGGCTTGTTTTAGGCTATTTCCCTTCATGTCTTTGAGACGTCTACCAGACATCGAAGTTGAGATGGTCAGTAGGTAGTCAGTATATAAGTCTGGATTTCAGAGTAAAGGTTGAGAATGGGGATATAAATCTGGGAAACATATATTTGTGTTTTTTTTAAATGAAAGAAATGTGTAACATGGGGAAGAAATGGTGAACAACAATCCTTAGGAGCGTTTAGTGTTGCCTGGCAGGAAAACATCTCTGAAGATAACGGAGAGATTAATACAGTCTCCAAAACAATGTAATTATAAGGCGACCAGTGTGGTTATTATAACCGCTCAAATATAACGGAATTACAGTTTAACTTCAGACATGATTTCCTAATATTTCCCACATGATGAGACAGAAGCACAGCTGATTCAAACCTCTCTACTATATTTGCAAAGATATTAAGACTAATTAGTAGCAAAGATTCACAATAATCTTTTCCAAGGTTAATATACTAGTAGAACAGAAGTAAGGGTATTTTTAGAATACTGTGAAAATGAAATATTGATTTCCTCAACAGTTTTCTTTTTCTAAGTAAACAGGTCTGAAAATACTCATATATTAAAATATCCTTCCTTACCAGGGTAGAGGGCACAGTCTATGAATGACAAATCATCGATTGCAATGTCTCCAGTGAAGCCATCTCCTACTGAAGCCTCCACCAAAATCTAAGAAAAAAAACAAGAAATCTGTTGATATTGTGAAGGACATCAACTTATGGAAATTCATGGAAAAAAATCAGAATTTACTTAAAAAGAAATTTCTTCTAATCATTAAAAAAGTACTTTCCAATAGTATTTATAAATAGGCATCTCGTCCCTACCTAGGTAATTCCAGTCACAGGAAGCTCCATTCCTTATTGGGCCCATTAGAACCATGAAGCCCATTGTGTTTCTAGTGATTTTCCAAAATTATAATAGACTTATATCTATTTTCCTATCACTTTCAACCTTTAGTTCCAGACTCACCCCCCCCCTTTTTTTTTCTGTTCCTTTGAGTATTTGAAGGCAAATCCTCGCGTCCTTTTCCCACCTTTGCCCAAGGAGTTCATCTGTTTCCAAGGTTAAACCTCCTCATTGTTCGAGAAATCCAATTTGCAGCCAGAGGTACTTGCCAGAATGTACATTTTTAAGAGCTTTAGAATTTTTCTCACACTGACCTTATTCTGTAACACTTTATAAAACTGGCTAATCGTTATTAGAACTCCTTCAGAACCACATTAATCACTGCAAACTCCGATGACATCTGTGTTGTTACGGGAGTGGCAATTCCACCAAACCACCAGGAAAACAAAATACTGACAAACCACTACAGTATATGACAGATTGTGATTAGGGCTGAAATTTACTATAATAGAATTAATCATGATAAATTATTTTAATACCTATGCAAATATGCTGCATACGGAGTAGGAATCCTGCTATAATTTAATAATGAAGAACTTCAAACAAACTCAAAAAACACATTCTGTTTTCCCACTATTATATGAATATATGCTTCTGTTGTATTTTTCCTCACAAATGCTACATGTGGGAGTTGAAATTTTATTTCATTTTGTTTAAATTCTTAGCTTCTATTCAAACTTGTCTCACACGTTATTTATGGCTTAGTTGAAGGAAAGTTTTAAAAGATCAAACCTCAAACCTCTTGTCATCTTCCCCAACTTCCTAGTCTGCCTTGAGAACTACCAGAGTTTTCTCTGTAATTTGTCAGGAAGGAAATTAATCAATGTGGGAAACGTTTATGTATCTAACTAATGGGTGAATATAACCCACCTAATATTGCTAGAGGAACATTTATGTACTAGTACTATGGAGGAAGTGTCCTGGTGCTTTATTGTGGTTCACTCCAAACATAAAAGGCACCCTTCATTGCTCCACTATCATGAATGAAAGAAGTATTATAGGGAGAGAAAACAAAAATGCAGAAAGAATACTCAGTAGAAAATCATACAATTATTCTAATAATCAAAAAACCAGCAGTCAGAATTTAGCAGAACATACTGAAAGAAAACATTTTCCTGTTCTTTTAAAACAAAAAAGACTGAAGCTGGGTAAGCGAGAGGGAAAAGGCATATGCAAAGATTAATTACTAATTAATTCCCTGGATTATTAGGTCTAACCCACTGCAGTACAACACAGGACACACTAACAAAGGCTGGGAAGATGCAAGAAAAAGGGAACATTAGGGTAAATAAGAAGAAACACTACTGACTTTGCTACACTGCTTGTGATTATATTAGTTTATCAGTGAGGAAGGATAGAAAATGATATCAAAATCCCAAAGTTTATGGAAAGCATGGTTCTTGTGCATATAAATATCTGTAAGCTAACTCTGGGGACATATACATACACAACTCCACTTGAGAGTATGGGCTCAACTGTTCCAAAGTACTCCTTTTGTTGTTGTTATGTAATCACAAATTTGAGCAATGGCCATTTGTGAAAATTATGAATTTTCTCATTTGTGGGCCACACCAGGTAAGCAGTACCTCTGAGTGGATGCTGTTTGCCAAAGCTTGTTTCTATTGGAGTTCACTGCATATTACATGAGAAGCATTTTCATAGTGCTTGTATCAGCATTAGGTGCCAAGGAGACCAAAAAAAAAGAAAAAAAAAAAAGAAAGAAAGAAAGAAAAGAAAAGAAAAAAATCTGAGGCAGACAACAGTTGGGTCTTATGCTAAGACACAATGTAATCACAATTTTTACCAAAATATATTCAATTTCCTAACCCTCTAAATGTTAACATTGTTGAGAATAAACAATAGCTTCAAGTTGAAATACTAAAAATGTTAGTTTGTATGTATATTTGCAGTCTCAGCCTCTTTTGAATATTTAAAGAAGCCAGCCATTTAAAAAAAAAAAAAAAGCCTACTTGATAACAAATCACATCTTGAGAAAAAGTTATGAATGTTCAGGTTTAATTCTACTTTTGCCCTATATTTAAATATGGTCTTGCAAATAAGCCTTGCATATTATCCTAAGAAACTAGTCCTAAGAAAATAGTCACGCACAAAAAAAGAACAAACCCAAGTGTCTCTATTCTGGAAAATTCACTTTCATTTCTGGTGTTTCTCCCAGAATAAATGGGAGGATGTAAAAACACAAACATTATTGTATGCAGGGCAGGACTGCCATTCTGGAAATTAGAGAAGCCACATTTTACTCTTAAGGGCCATTAGTACCTTACTGAATTACTTAAAGGGCAATTGGAAATTCCAGTTTGGTCTAAATGACCTGCATTATCTGTAGAGGCCAATTCTACTTACATTAGAACTATCACTGGCTTGGAAATTTTGTAAAGTAATCCAGTGCTTCTAAGTTGTCCTTTTCACGGGCTGTCACATCTAGATGCCCCAACTAAAGATAGAGTGGCCTTGTCAACTACACTGCAACTTTAGTTCTACTATAACGAAAGATTCAACTATTAATAAGGGTCTCAATACTTGCCTGAACTCATTTGTCTCTATATTTAGGAAGTCCTGAATTATTGGCCAAGCATGTTGAATGACTGGAATCTCCCATTATTCTATATATGTAACACACAATTTAATCATAATTTTACTAAAATATCTTCAATTTCCTAACATATATATGTATACATGTGTGCATTAACTCATAGAAAAGAAAAAATGGGATTAATTCAACCTGCCCCCTACTACTTTAACTATCTCATGTTTGTAAAAGAACACAAAATCGAAACATAACATAGTGATTTTTAATATAATGCATCTTCAGAAAGACTTGAAGGAAAGAACTCCTTCTTTAAGATTAAAAACAACAACAAACACCTATACTCAATGTGGAGCAACTGGGACTCCAATGCATTGCTGATGGAAATCCAAAATGGTGCAGCCACTCTGGGAACTGGTTTGGCAGTTTCTTATAAAATTAAACATACACTTCCCTACAATGTGGCAATCCCACACACTGGTATTTCTTTACCCAAGAGGAATGAAGCCATGCTACACAAAAACCTGTTCACAAAGTTTATAGCAGCTTTATTTACGATCTCCATCTCCAAATGCTGAAAACACTTCAAATATCCTTCAGCTGGTAAATAGTAAAGCAACTTGTGGGAGATCTATGCAATGGAATTCCACTAAGCAATGAAAAGAAACAAACTAGTGGTACATAATAACAACAGCTGTGAATCACAAAAGTATTACACCTAGTGAAAGAAGGTCAAAAGGCTACATACTTGATCAATCCATTTATACAACATTCCAGAATAGGCAGAACCACGGAGAAAGAAATCAGATGAGTGTTGCCAGGGGTTGTGGGGAGAGGAAGGGGATAGATGACAGAGAGGAAGGGGAATCTGGGGGGATGGAGGAAATATTGTCTTAATTGTGGAGGTGGTTACACAACTGTGTAAGTTTACTGAAATTCATAGAGCTGATCACCTAAACAGGATGAATTCTACTTACAAAAATTATACCTCAATAAACAAATAAAAACATTTATTCTATACTTATTGCCATAAATCATCATTATTCAAGTAGTATTTTCACTGTTTTCTAAATCACTAATTTCATGCATGGAATTTTATAATTAGCCCATAGTAATCTCAAGTATCTCAATGTATTTTTTTAAATCAGCTATGAAACTTCTCTTCTGATCCACTAATAATTTTCCAGAGATTATTTGTTTTCCCTTATACTTCTCAGTAATGCCCACTTATTTTCATTTACTATTTCCATAATTAAAAATGCAGAAACAAAGAAAATCAAAGACATAAAAATTCTCTTTTACCCTGTTTTTATAGTTGACTAACAGCTGAAGTAGCCGAACTCCTATAAACACATTCAGACAACTATCTAATAGTTTACCGTATAACCTACATTTTAAGGGGCTCATAGAAAGTCAGCTTAGGATCTCAAACTTTCTAGGCTAATATTAAGGGAAATATTTGCTAGATTCAACATAAAAAGGTTTTTAAATCACTACTGGAATTTTTTATACAACCTTGAAACTAATCTCAATGAAAGAAAGCTTAGATATCTGTCTGATAAGTTTTGCTTCTGTCTCTTTTTTTGTATGTCTCTGGCCATATCACATACCAAAAAAGTACAGAATAATTAGTTTTCCAATTATTACACTATACATATGAAACACCATTTAACATTAAACGTGGGCCACAAATGCTCTACCTAAATTGTGTATATAGCGAGCACAGAAATGGATAATAAAAATAAAATCATGATACTAGTAGAGATGAAATAAAATGCTGGGATAGGTAAGTAGGGCAAGTGCTTTCTTTTTAATTAAAAGAAAACATCTGATGTCTGCCTCATCTACTTATGATCCATTTTGGGGGAAAAATTCATGGCAAAATTTTTGTTAATATTTTGGCCTTATACCATATTTCTTCTTATGTCAGGCATAATATATGGCTTCCTAAGAATTTTTTACTCTTCAATGACTGTGTGCTTTGGCATTATGCCAAATGTTTCCATGGTTACCAAAAAGAATTTTTTAAAAAGTCCATCTTGATGGTTTCTCACCATCTAGGACAGAAAAGTCTAAATGGCGACTGTCTAGATGGTGGCAATCCCAGAAGTGTGGTTTAACCAAAACAGTGCTTTCAAGGAGAATAGGTTGCCAAATATTTTTAAAGTAGGATTCCTTCACAAAAAGATACTGTCCTGTGGTTGCTACAGTCCCGTTACTCCCTATTAAAAACGTAACTCTAAGGCTGAGTGTCAGCTGCCATTTATTATTTAACACCTGACCTACTTCCAATTCATATCCCTTGCCCGGTTCCCAGAGGCATTTGAGTTTGCAATTCCTTGTGTATGTTAGATCGGAAACCATGAAGGGTCTGCGACCTTACCCTACTCAAGCTAACAAGGTAGCCTGCCACTGTTTTGTACACATATACTGACAGAAGACACCAGATCCTTAATTTAGAGGGCCAGCAAAAAGCATCAGCCAGAAAAATTCCTTCCACTTGTCCCTCAACTAGATGTTTTCCTATATAGAAGAAGATCCCAGACATTAGGAGACTAACTATTATAAGCTGCTGGTACACCTACACATCTAAAACTCTAGAGAGAGAAAGGAAGGAGGGAGAGTGGGCACTTAATCTGGAATTTGTAAGCAAATGTCTCAGGGTAAAGGCTATTCAAACACACTCTTTCTTTACTCAGATACTGAACTGGGAAGAACATAAGAAATCCACGGAGAATTATCTCCCAGCTATGTAGCAGGATGATGCTACATTGCTGATATATTTAATTCGTGGAAGCACCATCACTCCCCCCAATGTATATGTAAATTAAAATGTTTATATCAATTCAGCCTCCTTTTCTCTTACATAATACCTTATTTTATACTATTCTGAACTAAATGGGTATAATTTGTTGAAGTCTTCCAGAGATGACCACCCATCTGTGGTTGGCCTAACTCCTTTTACACCCACAGAATCTTTTCCCATCAGCTGTATAGAGAGTAGAGATTTTTTTTTTAAAAATCAAGGACAGGGAGTGTGGTTGAGGAAATAAGGTCATTCGAAATATCATTCATGTTTTCTTTTTTATTTCGATAGAATTATTTCTGTTATTCTTGAGTGAAAGAAACAGAAACCTTAAAAAATCATTTCTAAGTATTCAGGTCATATGAAATTGATTTGCTTTCCATGGTTGTTAAAAGGCTGGCAAACCATGGTAGGTATTCTGCACGTATTCCAAGATGTACAAGAAGGGCCAAAATTTTAGTGAGCTCTCCCTCCCCCTCAAATATAGTTGCCTAATATGCCTAAGTTTAAAAAAGATGAATGTTCATCAGTTTGAAACCAATTTGCTACTTGACACTCTGCAAAGTCACACACTATTGTAAAGCATCCTCTGGAGACTCACGTACCATGTAACCCATTTCACATCTCATCTATGACTTGGATGAGGACAAACAGTGCTCAATTTCTCCAGTCCCGGGAATTTTTGGAATCTATTTGATTGGAGGTTACAAAGAAGCATTTAATTGAAAATAGCTTGGTCGACATCAGAGAGAAAACAGTGAAGAAGGTTTAGAACTATTAACTTAAAAGTTCATAAAAGCAGGTTTTTATTATTTAAGAATGCTGTAGTAAGGTATAGTAAGATTTTAATACAACACAATACTGTCCCAAGTGACTGGTTCACACATGCCAGATGAAATTTCTTTAAGCAGCAGAGTTCTAAAATTTCTAATGTTTTTTTTCCAATCATGAGGCTAATTTTTCATCTCCTACACCATTAAAGATAATATTTAAAAGAAAAAAAAGTAGAACTGTAATTTATTATTTTGATATACAAGATTCTTTTACGACATTAATCATCTACCTCTCATTCTTCTCATGAAAGGAGGTTCCAAATAATAACCCCTACACTTCTATGTGACAACTTAAAGCTGATCCATACTTAAAGCACCAAAAACTAGGTCATAGATTTAAACCTAAACAATAACCCTCATTTGCCTTTTGCTCTAGTTTAATATCTCATAATACCCACGAAGTAGTTATCATGAATTAAAAATCCCATTTCAGGGGCGCCTGGGTGGCACAGCGGTTAAGCGCCTGCCTTCGGCTCAGGGCGTGATCCCAGCGTTGTGGGATCGAGCCCCATATCAGGCTCCTCCACTATGAGCCTGCTTCTTCCTCTCCCACTCCCCCTGCTTGTGTTCCCTCTCTCGCTGGCTGTCTCTATCTCTGTCAAATAAATAAATAAAATCTTTAAAAAAAAAAAATCCCATTTTAAGTGTCAATATCAATGTTACTTCCTCAGAGAAGCTTTCCTTTATCATACAAGCTGAGGAAATTTTCCTTTACAAATTTCTCATAATTTTTAATTGTATCAGTATTTGTACATTTAAATGCTTGTCTGTTTCTTCTAGGAGACTTTAAGGACAGGCTCCATGAGGCTCTTTGAGGGATACACAGCACCTAGAAAAGCTATGAGCGCACGGTAAGTACTTAATAAGCACCTGAATGCTTCGGGGAAAAACACAACTTCTAATTTCAACTAAAATTATTGATGTCATTCAACGTAATCCCTATCAAAATACCAATTGCATTTTTCACAGAACTACAACAAAAAATTCTAAAACTTGGATGGAACCGCCAAAGACTTGGAATAGTCAAAGCAATCTTAAGAAAGAAGAACAAAGTGGGAGGTATCACACCCCCTGATTTCAAACTATACTACAAATCTATAGTAACCAAACAGTATGGCAATGGTACAAAAATGGACACATAGACCAATGGAACAGAAGAGAGTCCAGGAATAAACCCACGCTTATACAGTCAATTAATCATTGACAAAGAGGGCAAGAATATACCATGGGGAAAAGACAGTCTCTTCAGTTAGACATGCTGGGAAGACTGGACTATATGCAAAAGAATGAAACTGGACCACGTTGTTATACCATATACAAAAATAAACTCAAAATGGATTAAAGATTTAAATGTAAAACTAGACAGCATAAAACTTCTGGAAGAAAGTATAGGCAGTAAGCTCTTTTATACTGGTCTTAAAATATTTCTTTAGATCTATCTTCTCAGGCATGAGAAACAAAAGCAAAATGGGACTACATCACACATATTGGACAGGGAAAGAAACATCAGCAAAATGAAAGGGCGACCTGCTGAATCAGAGAAGATATTTACAAATGATATAACTGATAAGGGGTTAATATCCAAAACATATAGAAAACTCATACAACTCAATACCCCCCCTAAAAAACCTGATTTAAAAATGGGCAGAGGACACGACTAGGCATTTCTTCAAAGATGACATACAAATGGCCAACAGACACAACAGAAAGATGCTCAATGTCACTCATCATCAGGGAAATGCAAATCAAAGCCACAGTAAGATATTCTTAACATGTCAGGATTACTAAAATCAAAAACACAGGAAACAACAAGTGTAGGCAAGGTTGTGGAAGAAAAGGAACCCTTGTGCACTTCTGGTGGGAATGCAAACTGGTACAGCCACTGTGGAAAACAGTATGGAGGTTCCTCAAAAAATTAAAAATAGAAATACCATACAATTCAGTAATTCCACTTCTGAGTATTTATGCAAAGAAGATGAAAACACTAATTCAAAAAGATATATGCATCCCTATGTTCATTGCTGCATTATTTATAGCCAAGGTATGGAAGCATCCATCAACAGAGGAATGGATAAAGAGTAGGTGGTGTGTATATGTATGTGTGGAATCTAAAAAAAACAAATAGATACAGAGAACAATCTGGTGGTTGTGGGGAGAAGGGCAAAGGGGAGAAGGGTGGGGGATGGACAAAATAGGGGAAGGGGACTAAAAGGTACAAACTACCAGTTATAAAATAAGACAGAGGAATGCAACGCACACCATAGAGAATATAGTTAATGATATTGTAACAAATTTATACAGTGACAGATGGTAGCTGGATTTATCCTGATGATCACTTTGCAGTGTATGTAAATGTTGAATCACTATGCTGCACACGGAGACATAATATTGCATGTCAACTACATTTAAAGTAAAATGAAATTATCGATGTTACTCAGTAATGTCATACCATATTGCCCATGTTTCACATGACACATGATTATCATATCAACAAAAAGGTGCAATACAAATTGATTTGTCCTAGTATTTCACACCACATATCTAAACTGTTGACAAATCCCACTTCTTTTTTTCTTTTACAGCTCCCTGTATCTTCCCCTTCCTTACAGTGCCTTGTTCCTGGATTCCAATTCAATTTCTACCTGTAGTTAGATAGCTTCCCTACCCTTCTCTTCCTTTTTCCATTTCTAATGCAAATACATCTGCATTTCCAGGTTCTTCCCTTTAATCTTCAGCTTGTTTTTGAAGCATTTCTTTCTTTCTGTAATGGTATAAATTTCATTTGTTACAGGGATTTTATCGCTATGTATTCGATAGCTTTATCAGTTGTACGCAGTCTTGCAACCTTTTTTTTTTTTTTTAATCTATCATTTAAGCACTTAGCATTTGGAATCCAAAACCGTTATTTTCTCTTTGAATAAATGAGAGCCAGAAAGTTTAAGTACCTCATCCATAGGTCCACAGATAGACTCTGCTGGTAAAATGATGCCTAAAACATTCAAAAAAGAGTCTAATTCTTAACTAGTTTAACAAAGTCAAAAGCTTTAATCGAATTTTAACTTTTCATTTTTCCCCTTTCCTTTTATTAGGCTTCTAAGCTTTTTTTTTTTTTCTTGAGATTTTATTTATTTATTTGTCAGAGAAAGAGAGCAC